>NW_022987827.1:327737-395145 GCF_902827165.1 Trematomus bernacchii | reverse complement strand
CCTCCGGTAGCGAGACCCCTGTGAGGAGCCCGGTGAAGACTGTCATGCTTGCAGTAGCCTCCGGTGGGAAGAGACCGGTCAAGAACCCTGTGAAGAGCCCAGTGAAGACTGTCATGCTTGCAGTAGCCTCCGGTGGAAAGAGACCGGTCAAGAACCCTGTGAAGAGCCCAGTGAAGACTGTCATATTACCAGTTTCCTCCGGTAGCCGAGACCCCTGAGAAGAGCCCGGTGAAGACTGTCATGTTTGCAGTAGCCTCCGGTAGCGAGACCCCTGTGAAGACCCCGGTGAAGACTGTCATGTTTGCAGTAGCCTCCGGTAGCGAGACCCCTGTGAAGACCCCGGTGGAAACTGTCATGTTTGCAGTAGCCTCCGGTAGCGAGACCCCTGTGAAGACCCCGGTGGAAACTGTCATGTTTGCAGTAGCCTCCGGTAGCGAGACCCCTGTGAAGACCCCGGTGGAAACTGTCATGTTTGCAGTAGCCTCCGGTAGCGAGACCCCTGTGAAGACCCCGGTGGAAACTGTCATGTTTGCAGTAGCCTCCGGTAGCGAGACCCCTGTGAAGACCCCGGTGGAAACTGTCATGTTTGCAGTAGCCTCCGGTAGCGAGACCCCTGTATGCCGGAAGACCCGTGCCTCTAAGCTGGCTAATGACTTGCCCTCTCCCTCAAATTACTGGTCCACTGGGTGTGGACGGGGGAATACCATGCGTGAAATCACGTTGCCTAGAAGCATGGAGGCGTACCTTCAGACATACTTGGATCACTGTTTGGGTGTCGCTCCGACAGTAAAACAGAAAGACAATGTTGTGTCGAAGATCAGCCGGATAAAGAACTTCATAGTATACATGGCCCATGGTGTTAACCGCCTGTCAGACTGGCTGTTCCTAAGAAACATGAAGATGATCCGTGGCTGGAGCGAGTATATTGTAAAGCCGGGCCGGGCAGTCACAACATCAGAGTTCTTCCTGAAGAATGTGCACCAGTTCATGGGGTACATGTCTGAGTCAAAGCCCCGGGGGTGCAAGCTCACCCAGTCTGATATGACCCACATAATGAGAGAGGTGAAAGCCAACATGAAACACTTGAATAAGGCAGTCACTCTACATCAGTTTAAGGTGAAGAGGAACAAACTGGATCGTCTGCCGAGCCAGGCGGAGCTTCTCGCCGCCATGGCGGCCGCTGAGAAGCGCATCCCGGAGCTCCTCGACCTGATGGCCGGCACGCCGACCTCAACCACCCAGAAGCTTCTCTATGGCTATCTCACCCTCCATTGGAGCCTCCTGTATGGCCACCGTACGGGCGTGTACGCAAACATGAAAAACAGTGAGGTCTTAGAGGCAGCCATAAGGGGAACTGCTGAGGGCTACATCATCCATGTGCAGGATCACAAGACGGCCAAGACATATGGCGAAGCACAGCTGGCGCTTACAGTAGAGGAGTTTAGCTGGGTCATGCGGTGGATGGGGATTAAAGAGGCATTGCTGGGTCCTCAGAATGAATTCTTCCTTTTCACAAGGGGGAATCAGGCCTCCAAGAACCTGAACGCTCACTTGAAGAGGGCATGGGCTAATGCTGGGCTAGAAACAGCCGTCACCTTCACAATCCTGCGCACTGCCCTGGCTGACAATATCAAGCATCACCAAGATCCAGAAAGCCGGTCGATTCTCGCCAGGTTTATGTGTCACGACGTAACCACGGCGGACCGGTTCTACGCGAATGCGCCAGGTATAAAGGAGGCATTGAGAATCCGCTCCATGTTCAGGGCGTCATCAGATGCGGCAGCAGCTGCATCATCATCAGAAGGATGTCTACCGCTGTCAGATGGGGAGACCTCCGAAGAGGGCTGCTATAACAGTACTGCTCTATCATCTTCACCTGATGGGTCATTGGAGCGGCAGCAGCAGCGGAAGCGGAAGCGGGAGGGAAAGAGGCCAATGAAGTCGGGACCGGGGCTGGTTGACACTCCTGATGATGGGGCAGGGGCCGTGGACTCAACCTGTTTGCCCTGGTGCACCGTAAGAATTAGACGCCTAATTTGGTCCCCTGAATCCCGCTAAACATTGTGAATATGTATACCGTGTATATAATTATTATTATAATCCTGTGTATACATTTTGTAAATAGTACAATATCTCCAGGGCGCATAACTGCACTTTACAAGCCAGGAAAGGTGCCAGAATCCTGGGCATACATTTTGTTAATAGTGCAACACCTCCAGGGCGCATAACTGCACTTTAAACGTAGGTTAAGAAATTTAGTAGTACTGTTATAGCAGCAGTAGTACGTGTAAATAGTTTATGTTTTAGCCTCTGTGTACTGTGTTTTTTGTTAAAATAAAATAAAAAATAAAAAAAAAACAATAACCTTGATGGTTACCAGGGGCAGAAAAAGTGCCACTTTCCATCAGCACCGGGGAGGCACTCTCCTTGGTGCTGAACCCTGTGATGAGCGCTCAAGTGTTGGCGGAGGAGGTGTAAGCCAGAGGAGGGTGAACAAAAGTTAAAGTGTTTGAACCTCCAGCCCAGAAGGGGGGGTGATGCCGTGAAGAAGGCCGAATATGGATGCTGATGGGCGGACACAGAAGCACCATAAAACCACCCCCTTGTAAGACCACCAGGGGCACGAGAATACCCTCCACAGAAGGGGGGGTGATGCCGTGAAGAAGGCCGAATATGGATGCTGATGGGCGGACACAGAAGCACCATAAAACCACCCCCTTGTAAGACCACCAGGGGCACGAGAATACCCTCCAGCCCAGAAGGGGGGGTGATGCCGTGAAGAAGGCCGAATATGGATGCTGATGGGCGGACACAGAAGCACCATAAAACCACCCCCTTGTAAGGTCACCAGGGGCACGAGAATACCCTCCACAGAAGGGGGGGTGATGCCGTGAAGAAGGCCGAATATGGATGCTGATGGGCGGACACAGAAACACCATAAAACCACCCCCTTGTAAGGTCACCAGGGGCACGAGGTTCTGGTGGGTGTGAATACCTGTGTTTAGTCCGTGGGGGAGTGCTTAACTGTGGGGGGCCCGGGGACTCAGGGTGTGCAAGGTTATGGAGGTCCCACTGTTAGGGGCCCATGCTGGAGGTAATTAGTCCGTCCTTGGGGCTCTGTGAGCGGGCAAAAAGAGGTGATTTCCCCCTGGTCTCTGCTGGAGGTGCAGAGTCCCACTGTTAGGGGCCCATGCTGGAGGTAATTAGTCCGTCCTTCGGGGCTCTGTGAGCGGGCAATGAGAGGTGATTTTCCCGGTCTCCGCCCTGGAGGTGTGAAATAAACAGAGTCCCCCCTGTTAGGGACTGGTGCTGGAGGTCTCTAGTCCGTCCTTCGGTGCTCTGTGAGCGGGCAGAGAGAGGTGATTTTCCCCTGGTCTCTGCTGGAGCTGTGAAAGAAACAGAGTCCCACTGTTAGGGGCCCATGCTGGAGGTAATTAGTCCGTCCTTGGGGCTCTGTGAGCGGGCAGAGAGAGGTGATTTTCCCCTGGTCTCTGCTGGAGCTGTGAAAGAAACAGAGTCCCACTGTTAGGGGCCCATGCTGGAGGTAATTAGTCCGTCCTTGGGGCTCTGTGAGCGGGCAGAGAGAGGTGATTTTCCCCTGGTCTCTGCTGGAGCTGTGAAAGAAACAGAGTCCCACTGTTATGGGGACATGCTGGAGGTCTCGAGTCCGTCCTTCGGTGCTCTGTGAGCGGGCAGAGAGAGGTGATTTTCCCCTGGTCTCTGCTGGAGCTGTGAAAGAAACAGAGTCCCACTGTTATGGGGACATGCTGGAGGTAATTAGTCCGTCCTTGGGGCTCTGTGAGGGGGCAGAGAGAGGTGATTTCCCCCTGGTCTCTGCTGGAGGTGCAGAGTCCCACTGTTAGGGGCCCATGCTGGAGGTAATTAGTCCGTCCTTGGGGCTCTGTGAGCGGGCAGAGAGAGGTGATTTTCCCCTGGTCTCTGCTGGAGCTGTGAAAGAAACAGAGTCCCACTGTTATGGGGACATGCTGGAGGTAATTAGTCCGTCCTTGGGGCTCTGTGAGCGGGCAGAGAGAGGTGATTTTCCCCTGGTCTCTGCTGGAGCTGTGAAAGAAACAGAGTCCCACTGTTATGGGGACATGCTGGAGGTAATTAGTCCGTCCTTGGGGCTCTGTGAGGGGGCAGAGAGAGGTGATTTCCCCCTGGTCTCTGCTGGAGGTGCAGAGTCCCACTGTTAGGGGCCCATGCTGGAGGTAATTAGTCCGTCCTTGGGGCTCTGTGTGCGGGCAGAGAGAGGTGATTTCCCCCTGGTCTCCGCCCTGGAGGTGTGAAATAAACAGAGTGCTACATTTTGTAAATAGTGCAATATCTCCAGGGCGCATAACTGCACTTTACAAGCCAGAAATAATGTTTAAATGGTCGGGGAAAGTATTTTTAAATGTCTGGAAGAGAGTTTTAGACAGTCATTTTGCACGAAATCATTTAACATAGACGCTCTCCTGAAAATGCACAGAATATGTGCTTTTTCAGGAGACCGTCAATGTTAAATGATTTCGTGCAAAATGACTGGCTAAAACCCCGGAATAAGTGTTTGAAAGGCGGGGAAAAGTTGTTTAAAATAGTCTGATACCTCCAGGGCGCATCACCAAAAATGTACAAGCCAGGGAAGATGCCTGAATCCCGGATACTTTAGGTCTGTCACTTAGGGTGACCGCACCACTCCGACGCTCCCGAGAGCGGACGTCCATTGTTTGTAAGGCACCTAAGAGGGATAAGAGTCAGAATAGCATTGTTGATTGTGCTCATTACACTTGGCACCTTTCTGGTTGGATGGGGAGTACAATATCATGAAAGACATGGATCCATTAGTTCACTCATAGAAAATGCCCACATCACTAACAAAACACCAGCTGTGTTTCAGAGACTTTCACTTATCCCCAGAGCCAAAAGATCAGTTGAGCAACAAGAGGAGGAGTTAGAAATACTCGTTCCCAAAGAAGAGGAGGTTACAATCAAGATGATTCACCCCCCCTATATGCAGTTCTTGTATCAAATGATGAGATGGGTTTAAGTGATCGGAATATTTAAGTGATGGGGATTTACAATTTAGGGGAATCTCCAAATACACTGGATCCATGTTTTAGTCTGTACCAGAAACACCCCCCGTTAAGACTATGGACAACCGACTGGTGACCTGAGCACAATTATTGAAAAGTTATTACAGTAGAAACAGGGTACTAACCCACGAGGACAACTGTATGTACAAACTCTATGAACAAAATTCCCCAACAGATTGTGGCGACTGTGCACAGATGTATCCAGTCACAAAAGTTACTATTGCTCTAAGTAATAGTGAGATTTAAAATATTGGAGAATATATGGGGACGTCCTTTTATAGTGTGTGAAACATGTAAGTATTTCAATTTATAGAAGAAAATGGTTTTCTGAAAGAGTTATTTGGAGTAGACGTAGGGATATAGTACATTTATTAGTAGACATTAATTGTGTTTAGATTGCATTTAACAACTAAAACAGATAGTATGATTAGAAGATAGAGTGGAGAAGGTTGGATTTATTTTACCTCAGTGTGTTAGAATTTCTATAGGTAATGCGTCCCGAGACCTGGACTCTCTCTCTCTCTGCCTGTCAGACTGCTACGACCCCTATCAGACAAAAGACCTCACTATAGGAGACTCCTCCTCCTTCTCCATCGAACAGACAGAGAACCAGAGCTGAACCAACAACGACAAGACTGCATCCAGAACCATCTCCACCCGAGGCATCCAGAACCAGAACAGCATGCTGACATAAAGAGGCATACTCTCATCAGTCCCTCAGACAGGACATGAAGTTCCAAGCTGAGCCACGAGATTTGGCACAAGAGCAGAGGGTGGGACATGAAAGCAGAATACGCCCTCCATACAACAGCAAAGAGACTGTAAAGAAGGAGATGAAATGCAAAGCAGTTGGGCCACTGAAAAGAGTACCAGCGGAAGGATTCAAGAGCTGATGGACTGAGGAGAAGACAGAACCAGAGGAGAAGACAGAGCCTGAGGAGAAGACAGAACCAGAGGAGAAGACAGAACCAGAGGAGTTGGCAATGGTCTAACAGAATGTGAGGGGGTCGTGGCTTGAGACAACAAGAGGAGGAGAAAAGGAAAACGGGAGTGAGTGAGTTTATACATAAACACACTTATTCACAAACAAACTTGAATTGATTTGATAAATACGTAAAGACAAAAAGATTTATTAGCCATGAATTAATAAATTGGTAAATTAAAATAGTAATAAAGAGGAAACTGTTAAAGTAAAATGAGGAAATAATCCTAAAACACACTGAGGGTACTGTGAGATAAAGGGGTAGACATGATGGAAATATTCACCACACTTTACACTTTAAGCAGTGAGTGTTTTGGACTTAGGAGTACAGAGTAGAACATATTTTTCAATCTTTCCATCATGGAAACGAATTATTCCCTAAGAGATTTTATTCATGGGTGAATTTGGTAGAGATCTAATGTGTTACAATATTGATCTACAGTTAAAGGGATAGTTTTAGTGACCACTCTATAAGAGCAGACAAATCTGTGTTAGTTGGACAATGTTAAAGGGAGAGCTAATACCAAGCCAAATATAGTATCCCAATCTAAAGTATTGTTTTCACCATTGTAGCATAGTTATTACCATAGGAGAACTGTTAAGGTGGAAATAACATTTGTTTGTCCAAGATGTAGAGTTTTAAAGGACACTGGGCAAAGAGCGATTGCAAATTTAATTTTGGAAAAAGCTATATAATTGGGAGTAATACATGCGGGGCCTTGGATCACTCATTGCAATGATGCATATTTTTGACAACCCATATCGTTTAGGGAGAAGGGGTCACTCAACCCACCCAGCAGTTGTTTTAAATCTTACTTGTAGCTTCACAGGGAGCGCACGGCACCAAATTATTAGTTTAAAAGACAAGCGCCACCACCTCCTGATGGTCATCCATTTAATCAGGGATGACCTGAAATTTAGAGATGTTATTTAAAGTAGAAACATATCCGCCATAAGTGAAAATTCCTAAATTGAACTACAAACCATTGATGAAATAACTTCTGTTTTTAAAATCCTTGATAAAGGAGGGAGTAACTGTTACATGCTCGGACACCCAAGGTTCCACACACTGTTAAAGGGGTTAGCATAGTTCTTTAAGTAGACTAGAATTGAAGATAAATTAGTATAATGAGTTATTGATATTCCACCGGTTTTCACACCATTTAAGGAACTTTATCACTGCATTAGAACAGACCACCCAAAGGTACTGAAGTAGGAACCATAAGTGATGAAATTCTCCAATTGTTGTAACTGAAAAAATCTTCTCCCAGAAATGACTGTCTGAAATGCCGTATCCCAGAGTAGATGTTTGATGGTATCATGGAACTAAAACCTTGTACGCAGTCTTGCCACAGGATTAGACTGGGACCTGTGCACTTGTACAGCCAGTGATGTTTTATATGCAGTACCAATGACAGTGGGGCAGTTAATCAACATGGCGAAACACCCCAAAACCAGTAGGGCTAAGAGACCAGTCAAAGGAGGGAGTTTAGGCTCCACAGTGTACAAGGATAGCATAGGGGTGCCCAGGGGAGTGCTAGATGTTGTAGTTGCATTCCATGTACCCGCACCCTAACGTACCGATTGATCACCACGGCCTTTTCTAGAGAACATATTATTTTCATACTTTTAAAAGTATGAAAGGGGGGAGGGTACATTTCTCATAAGGGAACAGTTTCAATTGCTAGCAGAACAAGACGACCCAACCCATATACAGATATTGATGAAAATGAAGACAGTGTGTAAATGATGTTAAATGATATGGATGATAAATGATGAGATTGTTCAAAGAATGTCCAAATCATGTGATATTTCAAATGATGAAATCATTAGAATGAAGAACCAGCTACAAAGTGGTATTACTTTGCACTATTCCAAAAAGGTTTCTAACTTTTATGTTTTATACTGTTATTAGTGATGCGATTTTTAAATAGTATGTTTTTATACTTTGTAAAACAAGTGCCTTAACACTGAATGTGGTATGGGAACGGTTTCTGTGAAAGGAGGGAGTAAGAAATGTTCTAATACCACAAGTTGCTGCTATTTTAAAAAGTGATATTGAATGTTAAAACTAAAAGTTATGCACAAGGGAAAACTTTTACACCAGAAGACCAACCAATGTATTGTTTGTATTTTTGATGACGGTTATTTGAACCATTCCATTTTGATAGTATGTTTTTGATATGAGTTATGTACTATGCAAAGTTCAGATGAAGAACTCATTGATTTCAGTATTGTGTTCACACCTTAAAAGGTGTGAAAGGAGGGATTGTTAGAAATTAAAATCAATATTCAATGATGTATTTTAGCGTAAACACATAGTAAGCTTTAAAAACTGTTTTATTCTGAAAACAGTTCAGAGTAAAGTTTATTTTGAAAAGCTGTATCTAAAGACGTTGACAACAATGACGACTTCCTGTGCAGATCGAGGTGGGCGGCTCCCTACGTCACAGCCCCCAGAGAGGAGGAGCGAAGGAGAGATGCAGGCGGGAGAATCAACGTGTGCTCGCGCTCTTCCCTTGGTACCAGCTGCGAGACAACACCGGCTTTGTCTCCCAACTACCCTTTGTTTGTTTCACTACCACGCTGCTTAAATTAAAGTAACCAATTTGAACCCTTTCAGAGACTCATTTTTCTCTTAATCTTTAAACTTCTTCCTGGACGCGAGAAAATCAGCACACATCAACAGTGGAAACTTTGAGCGTCAGGGTTATCAGGTGACCTTTGGCTTTCAGACGTACATGAAAACCACGCTGTACGTGTTTGAACTTTTGACCTGAACATGTTGATCTCTTGAGTTTGCTGCACAGAGAGGGATTGATCTGGTGGTTTGAGTTGAGGGGGTCCAGATACCAGTTTCCTCCTGTTACACCGTGGCCACAGAGAATTGTTCATTCTCACTTTCTGGCAGGTGGCCTACGCATTATTTTCTTGCTGTGCTTATTAAATGCTTGATCGTTAAAAAATAGCTTTAAGTATTCTGTGATCTGTGTTTGAAGACAGCCTCAGTGGTTTTGGCTGCATTTCCTCTCACATTTCCCTGAACCATGTCACACCGGCACAAACCCAACGGCATCTTTATCTCTTCCTCAGTTTTCTGCTCTTAGTTTGATCAGTCCGGATCCTAACTCATAACTGCAGCTCTAAAAATAAATGTGCAGCTTCCTCAGGTTAGTACCAAAGTCTGTCCAGAACCAAATATCTCAACAACTGACACAACAAATCCAGCACCAGTCACTTTTACGCTGCTATGGAAACATTTTTGCACTCTCATTTGCACTATGTACATCATCTTTTTATATATATCCTGCTTACTGAAGTAAACTGTTATTTTGTGTTTTTTTGTAATTATAGAGTGTTCTTGCATTTTAATGTGTGTTTTGTATACCTCTGGACTGTGGGAAACAGTATTTCGATCTTTCTGTGCACTGTAAAAAAAAAAATTGTAAAAAAACTGACATTTTCTGGCGACGGGGGCGCCAGAAAATGTCCGTTAAAAAAAGGAAAAAAACTGTAAAATAAAATACGGAGATAACATGTAAAAAAAAAGTTACTTACCTTACCACAAGTAGCCTCTATTACTGTAATTTCACATGAAATCTTTTTATTTTAACATATATTATTTGTTAGAATAGAGTCATAAACCTCTAGAAAACGGAATAATTATCTTTAAAAAATGATAAAAAAAAGCTAAAATACATAAAATTACTTTTATTATTACAAAAAAGTACCGTGTATCTAAGACCATTTACCATTAAAACACAAAGAAAAGAATGTCATTTTACTTTGCAAAAGCTTTAGTTTACATTAACTATCACATTTTTTGCCAAAAAAAATCTGTAATTTTACAGGAAATCTTTTTCTTTTAACATATATTAATTGTTAGAATAGAGTTATACACCTCTAGAAAAACTGAATAAATATTTTTTTAAATGATCAAAAAAAGCTGAAAGAAAGAAGATTACTGTTGTCATTTGAAAAAATACCGTAAATTCAAGATTCAAGGCTTTATTGTCATTTGTACATTAGCTTCTGAGTAGACATGGCAATGAACAACTGAAGTCACAGGCTCCTCCAACAGTGCAACATATATATAGAACATAGAACAAATAAAATAGAATAGAAATAGTGCAAGAAGAGTCTATATGCAAGTAAACGGAATATGATTGCACTGCCGTACCAGGCCGTGATGCAGCCAGTCAGGATACTCTCTATGGTGCACCTGTAGAAGATGCAGAGTATCCTGGAGTCCATGTTGAACTTCCTCAGCCTGCAGAACAATTACATCATAATGTCCAGGGACTTTTCACACGGAGAGAAAACATACACATGTTGAGAGGAAACTGCATTTTTTTAAAACCACCCATTCGAACAAATTCCAAACTTCATTGCATCACAACAGAAGGTGTTCATCTGTGGAATAACTGTAATGATGAGCTGAAATACTGTGCAACTTTATCTAAACTAAAACTCTTATTTAGAAACCAAATCCTGAATGGTTCCGAGCAGGACCTGACCAGAAACGTTTTTAAGCTAAAATACGATAAATATTATTGTTTGTTTTGTTTCTAACATGTTCAATAAATTGACTAATACAATTTTGTTTTTAAAGAGCCGCTGTTTTGGTGATGGTGTTAGTGTGATGAGTCCATGTCAGGTCCTCAGTGATGAGTCAGGTCCTCAGTGATGAGTCCATGTCAGGTCCTTAGTGATGAGTCAGGTCCTCAGTGATGAGTCAGGTCCTCAGTGATGAGTCCATGTCAGGTCCTTAGTGATGAGTCAGGTCCTCAGTGATGAGTCCATGTCAGGTCCTCAGTGATGAGTCAGGTCCTCAGTGATGAGTCCATGTCAGGTCCTTAGTGATGAGTCAGGTCCTCAGTGATGAGTCCATGTCAGGTCCTCAGTGATGAGTCCATGTCAGGTCCTTAGTGATGAGTCAGGTCTTCAGTGATGAGTCCATGTCAGGTCCTCAGTGATGTGGACCCCAAGGAACCTGTAGCTTTTGACTCTCTCCACCGTAGTCCCATTGATGGCGATGGGGGCGTGTCCCTCTCCCTGCTGCTTCCTGTAATCCACAATCAGCTCCTTTGTTTTGCTGACGTTGAGATGGAGGTTGTTATCCTGGCACCAAGATGTCAGATTTTCGACCTCTCTGTACGCCGTCTCGTCGCCGTCGGTGATCAGGCCGATGACGGTCGTGTCGTCAGCAAACTTCATGAAATCTAAGACCATTTACATGTAAAACACAAAGTAAACATGTCATTTTACTTTGCAAAAGCCCAAGTTTACATTAACTGTCCGATGTTTAGTAGAAAAAAAAATCAAATATATATATACTATATAATACTATTGAAAATAATATACATCACAAAAATAAACAATAAATAAAATATATTTTAAGTAATAATAAAGCAGAATAGACCGGCAATGAAACATTTCAACATTTAACAAATAGCCAACATTTTGTTCAAAAGATAACAATTATAAACACTAAAGAAATCTACCAGTTATGTGCGTGCGTGTGTACATGACTATGTGTGTTTCAACTCTCTCCATTCAAAGTCAGCGACGTTTGTAATTAATGAATGCACCTTTATCGAGTGCTGTTTGTGTTTGTATTCCTTCCTCTCCACTCTAGTCCGGATTGATCTTGAATAGGCACCTGTTAAGACAGAAGTACACTTACATTTAGTGTTTAATTACACATTCTGTGGATGATACAGCCATTAATTGTCTTTACAGTTATACAGCTTGAAGTCAAAGGGCAATGCTACTCTTCAATGTACTTTTCATTAACTGCTATGATCATATCTGTGCATTTAAAGCATTGGTTTGAATAGATTTTGTTATATAAAGTCGTCACTTGGCATCACTATCACACTGGACAGTATCGCAGCAGGTCTGTAAACAGGAGCAAGCGGTCACTTGAAGATCATTTGAATGTGGGTAGCTACGAGTCCCATCTTGAGAGTGTGTAACTGGGGCAGATGAGGTGCGTGTCAGCAGCAGAGTGAGCGGTGTAAAAGCATCGTAGTTAACCGAAAGAAGTTTTAATGTGTTTGTTCACTGCAATAATACCAGGTTTTCTTTTGTTGTCCACAAAGGGCCCTCTTTCCGTCATTTTCATTGAGCTGAAGTAAACATACCACCGATTGGCTAAGAGTGAGTTTGGGCTTTTAGGGAGGAGCCAAAGCACACCACTGCAAAGGAAAGGGGTACGCTGCATTTACAACCCAAGACAAAATGAGAGCATAATGCGAAACAGAATGCGCAACCCTGTCTCCTAAAAATTACGTTCCCACAGAACTAAACTGCATTCTCAATTACGTTTAGCTAGAAACGTATTTTCTCCCACGTTACGTTGGTTATGAACTTATCTCAAATACGTTTATTTTCTACATATCTTTGCCATTTATTGTCTTGCTTATAATAATGATAATAGTCATTTATAAATATCATTTTAGAGCACACATTTGAAATCGACGATCAGGCTCGATATCCTATGGTTAAATTAAAATCAGTAGGCGAGGCTGTAATTTCGCCAGCTGCGAGGCAGAAAATAATAGTTTTAACATGCCAAAAAGCTGCTGTGTCGTTTATTGCACCTCAAACACCTCAAACTTCCTCTCAGGACAGCAGAAGAGCTCTGTGGCTTCAGGCTTGATCGCCGTTCAAATGACAGCGTTGGTTTCCCCAAAAGTGGGTGGGGCTGTAAACCAGAGGTGGGAGTAAGTCCTACATGTGCAAGTCATGAGCAAGTCTCAAGTCTTGACCTACAAGTATCAAGCAAGTCCCAAGTCACTGTGGTGAGAGTCAAGCAAGTCAAGTCAAGTCATACGAAATTCTGATGAATAAGCCCAGTTTCCGCATTTAAATCAGTTAAAAGACAGTGGTTATGAAAATGGATTCAACCCACACTATGATCTTCATTACATACACAGTTAATCATTTGAAATCTAATTTAGACCGATGACAATCATATCAGATTCATATTAACCCTAGAACTGCAGACAATATAGCTAGGACTCAGTCAGTCTGTTCAAAAAGGCAGAATTCCAGGTAAGAAAATCATATATGGCATTTGCCATTACACATATTTAATTTAAATGTCTGTTAACACTAGAACCACCAACAGCGTCAGCACCTACAGAGATATCATGTTCAAATCATTTAATTTGTTCCTCTTCATCATTTCCTTATAAACTAAGTAGGACGATTTAAAACTCACTTAATTGGGTTAATTTAGAAATGGCTTCAGTTTATCATCATAACAGATCAAAAAGTTCAGATTCATTTTACAATAAATCAAGGAATGATGCACTTCTACCAACAAAAACAACATAATTAAAACATTTAAACAAACTACTAAAAGTAGATGAACTACATTATTCAACAGTTTACAGTAACTTCTGATAACACAGCTCTCTTCTCTCTCTCTCTCTCTCTCTCTCTCTCTCTCTCTCTCTATCTCTCTCTCTCTCTCTCTATCTCTCTCTCTCTCTCTCTCTCTCTCTCTCTCTCTCTCTCTCTCTCTCTCTCTCTCTCTCTCTCTCTCTCTCTCTCTCTCTCTCTCTCTCTCTCTCTCTCCCTCTCCTGACAGCCCGTCAGTATCAGGGTTAGTCAAAATGAATCCCTTGGCGGTTCTAGTGTTAATTTACCGTTTTGTCTTCTCTTCTCAATGCTTAATCGATTTGAAACCAAGTCTAACGTAGCTTAAACTTAACGTTAGCTTTCTAACAACACATTCACGCACTTTCTCTGTGGGTTTTTTGTAGTGACGAATGAAGTTGGATGTTGTGGTGGTCGTGTCACTGATCTTTATGCTGCAGACCCTGCATACCGCTGTTCTCTTCTTATTAGCGTCATCGACAACATAATCCTTGAATCCAAACTTCACTATTTGTGGAGTAACGCTAGCCGCTGCCATGTTAACTGACACTCCTGCCGTCTAGTGGGTTGCCAGGTTTGCGCGCACGGCGCTAAAATCACCCAATCACGTTTTTCGAAAAAACTAAACGCAATATCTCACTACAAAAACAAATGCAAATATTTAATTTGAAACAGACAAGTCCTTTCAAGTCATCTGTCTCAAGCTTAAGTCAAGTCTCAAGTCATGAATACCAAGTCAAAGTCAAGTCAAGTCTTTTATCAATGTTAGTCAAGCAAGTCTCAAGTAAAAAAATATGGGACTCGAGTCAAGTCATGTGACTCGAGTCCCCACCTCTGCTGTAAAGTGACGTAGATTTTACTCTCATCTATTATTCAAAACCATTCTATTTATTCTAACGTAAATTACATGCCAGTGTTTTATCTTTTTATTAAGCGATTTGTTTCTGTTGTTTAACTGGGAATGTTTTCACATTGAACCGGAAGTACGTCACTTCACTTCGTCTTCTTCGTCCCTTTTACGTTCCAGACAATGCATGGCTCAGCGTAACAGACTGAACAGCGACCCCAGGTGTGTCTACATTGGAATTACATCTTCATTACTGAACGAAAAATACTTTACCTAGTGTTTGTTAACTGGGTTTTTAATGCAGTTGGCTTTTCTTAATGGTTACAATATTGCTATGAGTTACAGTATATATCTGAAGCAAATTATGTTTCTGAAGATGTGTAGTCAATTCCACCCTTCAATGTAGCATAAATGTGAACTCTCATTACAGGAACAATACCGGAAACAGATGTAGGAAAGATCCTCAGCTCGCTGATTGGATGTTTTAGCCGCAATGCACGTTGGGATATGGTGTTTATGCGATGTGAAATCCGAAAACATTAAAAAAAAAAATAATAATACTTTATTCCGAGTGTTCTTGCTTTTCTCTTTGGAGGTCATCACATAACGGCATTGTAATACACGGTTCGGCTGCATTAAATATTACACATCTGCCGTAGTTCTGTATTTATAGAGCCTTGATGAGAAGACTTCTGGACAAACAGGAAGAACTGCCGCCGAAACTGAATACGTGACGTGGATCATAAATATATCAGCAATGAAACAACATCTTACATTTCTTTTCACAAAATACGTCTCCTTGCAGTATCAATAGTAATTCGGCTGACTTTTATATTTGATCCAATTGGTAGATAGGTTATATTTATACCATAACGGTGCACAGCTGATAGAAAAGGACTTGTCGTTTTTAAAGATATTACTGATTTTCTTTGAATATAAGAATGTAAATACTGAGTTGAGAGAATAGTCAGGGGATTTGGGTGATGGGAGACACATCTATGGAATCACAATTTCAATAGCTTACTGTTAAATGACGGATATACCTTTCTGTCTGTGATGTTTTACAAATCAGATATTAATGTGGAGAAGTAAAACATGAGAAATAATATAGCAATATCCTGTAAAATTATGTAAAAACATGAATAAAACTACACATCTTCAGATGTTCTACATACATAAGTGTCCTACACTAATAATACAAAGTTATTATTAGTATACTGTGTGTACCTTGTGTGCACCGCCTAGTGGTTAAAGCACGTTATTTAATTATTTTCGTTGAATAATGTTATTTTTGTTGAATAATGTTATTTGATGAATAAAATATTAAGAGTACATACTTAGGGGGAAAGTAGAAGGTCAATGATAGAAATATAGAATATAAAAAATCAAGAAGATACTGTAAGTGATCTCTACAATAAAACAGTTTAGTGCCTGATGTACAAAGATATTAATATGAGGATGTGCAAAACAGACAAACTAATTAACCTTTAATAACACATTAAAGAATACTTTAGGTTAAGGTCTTCTTTCAAATAAGAAAAAAGCTTTGGGGGTATCTACAGATAAATATTAAGCCTGACAAAGTACTTAACGTCTAATATATTGCTTTCCTGCAATGTTAACTGTGTTGAAGCACTTATTTTAACTGATATTATATATATATTAATTATACTCTTATGTATGTAGTGTTAAAAGGTTGCGGTTTTTACTCAGACCGGGCATAAAAGGTGTGACCCACACACCACCACGAGGTACCGACAAACTCCCTTCTTTCTATACTACCTCCATTAATCAGTTTTTGCACATCATTTCAGCTTTTACCCTGTTAGTTTTTCCCTTTAGACTTTAAACAGAGACCTTAATGAACACACCTCTGAAACCTTGGGATTCAATACCCGTAAAGCACTGCTGCCGTATTTAAGATCAACCGATCGTGGCGACCTCCAATATGACATAGAATCCAGCAACAGAGTTTAGCTTAGGTGCGACTTACCTGTTGTTCTCTCTCGTGTCTCTGCAAGACTCCGTCAGGGATTGATCCTCAGCCAAGGAACAGGACACTGGAATCAGACTGGACTCAGGACTCAAGCTATGTGGGAACAGGTTTACAGTGCCGTCTGAATTGTCACCTATTCAACAATAATCAGAAGGGCTACATGGACTTTAGTTTCCTATCACAAATGTGAACAGGTAGTTTTATTAAAGTTTCACAAGTTACAACACCACACATCAATAAAAAATGAAATGCGTTTTGCCCAGATACATATTATATCCGAGATCTTTGCCTCAATACGAGTAAGTAATACGATCGTCTTCCGTTGCTTGCTAAACAAGCTGGAGAGTTCAAGTTCAAACTGGGTTCGAAGAGGAACTGCCCTCCAGTGTTTTTCAGTCTTCTTTTATCCTCTTTTTTCCCGCGGTTTGTCACATGGTCTGACACGTGGTTTGTCACATGCTTGTTGTGCAAGCTGGCGCGTTTAGAGGTGTCCTTCTTCGTTGTTGTGTTTAACTGTTCACTTCCAGCGAGGAAATACATAACAGATGTTCTCCTCGAAAAGGGAAGTGCATAGAGAGTTCAAGTCCTCGAAAGAGGAAGTGCGTACTTTGCATCACGGGTCTTTATGAGCACCCATGTAAGGATTTATGTTATACATCCTGTTTATATTGCTAAAGCATTAAACTATACGATACATGTCTATGGCATTCAGAGTTTTAACACAGTTTTTAGCATATTTAAGCTTTATATAATAAAATACATTGTTCCATTTTCTTCCTCTCTTCAACAGTAGATAGTATAAGACATGTGCAGAATTTGAGTTTAATGGTGGAGGTATACACACATATTGATAGATGTCTTGTAATGCACTGTTGAGGAACCTGTGACCCAAGTTTTTCATTAATTGCATGACTTCAACATAGTTGTGTATATGATATGTCAATAAACCTTAGAAAATCTTGAAAGGGATGTGCAAAATAGCTATTATATACAGTCTTTAATTAACTATTAGTAGAGAATAACGAGTAATGAATATACTTTATAGAGATCTGCAGATAAATGTTTAGTCTTCTCAAGCACCAACTAATATCTCTCCTGATTGTTGGCACTTGACAATCACCTGTCCTTGAATTTTACTCAGGTGTAACTAAAGTCTGCTTTAAGGGTTGTTTATATTTCACATCATTAATCAGAATCTGCAAAGTAACTAAAATAAATGTAGTGGAGTAAAAATACCAGGTTAACCTCTGAATTGTAGTGGAGTAGAATTAGAAAGTAACAATGAGCTGGCATGTGGGTATATATTAATGCTTCCCATTATGGACACAAGCGATTTTCACCCATTTATTAATTACATGTTTTACATTTGTACACACCAATTTGTTTCCTATCGCCTAAACCTCCAGGGCTGTACACAGTTTAATACTGTCAACTTCTAATTTTGGGAAAAACGAAAACGTCTTTTAAAACTACAATTCCCAGTAGAGACGTGCCATAGAACATGTTGCGAAACACAATAGCCAGCATATGTAGTTCTGGGGGGGCGTTCGAGTCCAGTTTTGGAAAGTCTGCCGTGGTTTCGTTCCATTTCAAAGAGCTGTTTGGCGCTCGGCGTAACCTTGGCGCACTGCCACTCCAACATCCAATCCCAGAGCTTGAAGATTAATCACGGGTCAACGGGACTGTAGTCCCAAACGATAGCTGGGGATTATGGGTAGTGTAGTGTCTTCGGCCATCCTAAACTCTGATTTTTTTTTCGGATTTCATATCGCATTAACACCATATCCCGACGTGCATTGCGGCTAAAACATCCAATCAGCAAGCTGAGGATCTTTCCTACGTCACTTTACAGCCCCGCCCACTTTTGGGGAAACCAGCTGTCATTTGAACGGCGATCAAGCCTGAAGCCACAGAGCTCTTCTGTCCTTTCTTCTTAGAGGAAGTACAGAAACACGTAACTCTGGATTTGTTTGAATGTTTGAGGTGCAATAAACGACACAGCAGCTTTTTGGCATGTTAAAACTATTATTTTCTGCCTCGCAGCTGGCGAAATTACAGCCTCGCCTACTGATTTTAATTTAACCATAGGATATCGAGCCCGATCGTCGATTTCAAATGTGTGCTCTAAAATGATATTTATAAATGACTATTATCATTATTATAAGCAAGACAATAAATGGCAAAGATATGTAGAAAATAAACGTATTTGAGATAAGTTCATAACAAACGTAACGTGGGAGAAAATACGTTTCTAGCTAAACGTAATTGAGAATGCAGTTTAGTTCTGTGGGAACGTAATTTTTAGGAGACAGGGTTGGAATGCAGCACAATAATCTTTTTATCTCGATTATCTTGTATTGTCAGGAGCACTTATCGTGTGTCAGAAATGTGCACAATCCTCTACTCTGTGGTTTAAGATGGAATTACTTAATAATTACAATTCAAGTCTTACCTCTGCAAGAACTCCAGGGTAGCTCCCAGTTCTGAGCGATAACTGATGTTGAGGCAGTAATATGCTGCAAACATCAGTATCAGGGCGTCGACAATATTCAGGACACTGCCACTGACGATGGTCTGGTCCTCTGCTATCAGGTAGTGTCCAGCTGTCAGGGGAGAACTCCCTTAAGGTACACAACAGGAAAAAGTCACAAAACATTTATAAATCCAAAAAATATTTAGTGCAGATTGTTTTGTTTTTTTACTGGTGATCACATGGCCAATTGTATTTTAGGAATGATCAGCTCATGTTTCCTAATGTTAACAGTGTAGAAAATGTCACATCATAAAGGGATAGTTTGGGTGTTTAAAGTGGGGTTTTATAAAAGGTACTTATCCATAGTCAGTGTATTACCTAGAGTAGATGATGGCCGGCAGGGGCGGACTGGGAAACGGTGGACCTCTGTCGCCTGTCAGCGCAACTTCAATGATGCCGTTTAAAAACAGCAAACCGACCCGGCCGTTCGGTGATTCTACAGATGGTCAGTCCGCCCCTGCCGGTACCGAAGTGGGCCGAGTGGCCCGACCGGCCCATCGGGATTCGTCCCGAACGTCCCGATGGCCAGTCCGCCACTGATGGCCGGTATGCCCCGAGCTTGGAGATGCAGACAGGAGCAACCACCTGGAAGCAAAGCAATGTACTGCTCTGGACAGGGTCAGCAGAAAAACATATTTTAGCCACCTCTTGATAATTTCCATATCCTTTCACTGTTTGCATAGCAATACCATATAGGACATTGAGAATTGATAACACTTGTAATATGGCAAGAAATCTTACTTGAGGATCTCTGGCTGCTGTTTATTCTTGGTAGGTTGCAATTACTGGTACTGCAGCTACAGTAACAGCTGAGGGAAAAAAAGAGACACAAGTTTGCACATGCTTAAGCAAAAATAACTTAAATAACACAGCAGCAGCTTTAAATACAGTAATACCACTCAGAGTTCCCGTTAGCCGGTAATTACCGGACTATGACCGGTAAAATATGCTGAAGACCGGCAAATCTAAATCTCTCCTGTCAAAATGTCCGGTCAAAATAATTTCCCTTTAGCACAATGATACTGACGGGATGTCAGGAGAGGGAGAGAGAGCGCTCCGTTTATTATTCCCGTGTTATAAATTACTGTACACTTTTGAATAATGTAGTTAATCTACTAGAATTAGTTTGTTTAATATCGAATCATATCAATTTGTTTAAAAGCTCAATAAATAAGAAGACCTTTGACCGGCACTTTTCTCATTTTGTCCGGAAGATTTAAACTTTAACGGACATGTTGACCGGCAAAAAAATATTCTAACGGGAACTCTGCCACTTTAAGTATAAGACCTGAGTACTTCTACTCTTATTCAAGTACAAGATCAGAGAACTTCTCTCACCTCTGATTATAGCCTTAACATAGGATTTAAAAGATATGGATAATGTGCATTGTGTGTAACATTATGCCCACAAAAAAATCGATTATAAAACTAAGGATTGAGCTAACATTAGGAGTTAGTGACAATGTATGCTAGTTAGCTAGCTAAACTATTTATTAAATAATATTGCGAAAAAGTAACTCTGAAACATTCACTGCACATCAGCTCAGCCACTCGAGCACCATTAAAAAAGTAACACCCTGCATAATGACGGCATAGAACAGCTCAATTTCAAAGCATGGTAGCTAGCTGCTACCATAGCTAGCTAGCTGCTACCTAGCTATGGTAACGTTAGCTAACATTACTTTGTTTTCGGTCGTTAAACAAAATGTATACCATAGCTAGGACTTTGACGTTTGCAATGTTTTAAGTCTTGAGTGTTTTGAATCCGTTGATAAATAGTTTTTACCGTTACCTCTGAAAGTGCTGATTCCTCTCCTCTGGGCGCGCCACGTGCAGTGCTCTTCACCTCCTGCGTGCTAACTGAGTGGTCTCTGTAGTATCAGTGCCTCAAGGCATGATGGGTGCTGCAGCAGAAGTCTCGTCTCTGATTGGCTGCAAATCGATTGCCCTGAAAATCCTTTGATGAACATCCAATCCTTGTATTATTTTAAGAATTGGTAACACCACACCATAAAGATTAATTTAAAAGTAAAAAAATGGGGTGCAAACTATTTACATTGCAATTATAATTGTTTAATTCTTTGGATTTTATTTTCTTAATTTACAAAATGACAATGTAACTAGTTGATAAATAATAAAACAAACACTGAAGGCCTTCCAAAGACACAAGCAAAATATGTTATAAGACTTCTTTATTGTCAGTTTATTCTTTTAAATTGAGAATACAGAACACTGATAACTAATGTTGGTGCACATTTATATAAGTTTGATTATGATCAGGAATATCCCATCTGTACTTTGCAGTCCTGTCCCAAGTACAAGTTAAGTAGGTATTAATCAACGTGTACATATCATTTTTAGTCATGCATAGTACTGCCTTCCTGTTTGCTTTATTTTTGAGAAACCTATTCTGCACCTACCTGGGTTTTAAGAGAGTCCAATACCCCATGAGACTGTTCAGTCTCATAAAACATGCTCAATTTACTTTTTGAAAACACAAGCTCACAATAAAGTCAGATGGGAGATCTACAGAAGCAAAGTGTGATAGACAAAGATGCATTCCTATATTAAACAAACAGAAAATAAATCGTTGTTGTTCCACGAGGCAGTTGTAGCCATAGCAAATGGATTAACAAGTGAATTTAGGTACTTAACCTTCAACTACCTGCTGCCTGAAATCTGTGACATCACTGTAGATTGTTGTAACCAACTAGCTGTGTGGGACATTATCACAATACATATTTAAGTTAATTGACTTGGATTGTAAATGTATTTCGCTGTAGCTACTAGCTTTGTCAACATGCTTTGGTGAAGGCCTATTCTTTCAATGTGATGCATTGAATAGTTGGATATTATTAGACGTCTAAAAGGACAACATTGTTCGTTTTACTGTAATTGCAATGCTAATACCAATTTAGCATAGTGGTAGCACTAACTGCTAACACGGTTTTGATATTCAGAGTCTGGCTGTTAGTGCATGTTCAATGTTATGGGCTAAATTGTACATGCTAGTGTGATAAGGCCTAGGGGAAGATGCTAATGTTATTTAACTTCTAGATCCTTTCATTTTTTACTTAGAGTGAAACTCAATATGTTTTTTGCATACTGTGCGCCAATCACTCTGTGTTTTAAATATTGAGTTAAAGTCACACATTTTAGAACATTGATACATTTCTAAAAGCTACTTTCCTAACAAACACGGTGCAGTTGTAGCAATCGCTACGAGAATGCACTCTGTGTTAGCTGCACAAGGCACTTTGCGGTAGCTTCACGTCTCTGATGATCTGAAAAGCTAAATGATGTCAGAAATGTACACAGCTTTTTCTTGTGTTGAAACAGATCAGCAGGTCAATGTTACTTGGGTTGTGAACGCACAACAGTTGGTTGTTTGTTAGTAGAGTTGCTTTACTGTAATCGCAATGCTAATACCAATTTAGCATAGTGGTAGCACTAACTGCTAACAAGGTTTTGATATTCAGAGTAGGCTGGCTGTAAGTGCTTGCTAGCATGTTCAATGTTATGGGCTTATGCTAGTGTGATAAGGCCTAGGGGAAGATGCTAATGTTATTTAACTTCTAGATCCTTTCATTTTTCGCTTACAGTGAAACTCAATATGTTTTTTTGCATACTGTCTGCCAATCACCGTTAGCTGCACAAGTGACTTTGCGGTAGCTTCGCGTCTCTGATCATCTGAAAAGCTAAATGATGTCAGAAATTGGCACAGCTTTTTCTTGTGTTGAAAGAGATCAGCAGGTCAATGTTACTTGGGCTGTGAACGCACCGAACACCAAAACTGCTCCCTGGCGCCGGCTATCTGGCAGCCTCTCTGCGATCCCCTCTCCTATCCGCATGTGATTGTGTTTGTGCATGTATATGCTCTGTGTGTTTGTGCATGTACAGTATATCCTCCCTGTGTGTGTAATGTGTTTAAACACAACAGAGAGGGGGAAGACTTTTCCCTCTGAGTGATGAATACATGATATCTTCTTCTTCTTCTTCTTCTTCTACTTAGAAATCATAAGTGAATGGTCACATTAGGTTTGCCTGCAGTGAATGCTGACAGCTATGAGCTAGTTTATAGATGTATCATGGCATAGCCAAATGTCTCCTATATAACCCACAGGCTGTTACTGGTGGGTTATAGTATCATTTTATATCTGAATTGTGCTCTGGTAGGAATTCGCACCCAACATGCTAACAGTCAAGTTTTTTTTTAACTCTATGGTTTTACACAGTTTTTATAACATGAAATTCACATATTTAACAATTAAATCTTCAAATTAATACAAATGTAGCAATAAAGTGAAAGTCAAAATGTAGTTTTTTTGTTACTATAATAGGATAGTCAATACCTGTGTTTTTTCAGTTTATCAATGTAAAGTAGTGGTTAAATTAAGCAAAATTACAAAATATTTCTTTCTTTACTCATATATTTTCTTGCAATTATACATTTTTTAAATGAGTATTAACAGTATTTGTTATGTATTTGACAGTTATATATAGCCATAACAAAAGTATTTTTTTAGTAAAATTACAGAAAATGCAGCTAATTTTGCCAACAGAAAATCATTTATTTTTACGGTTAGTTTTGTTAAATTCGCATTTAAAAACTGCTAAAAAACAGATAAATAATGTTTTCCATTTCTACAGTTTTTTTTTGTTAAAATACATGACACATTTCAATAAACCGTTTATTCTTGTAAATTGAATATGATTTCCTGTAATTATGAAATACAATAAAAAACTGTAATTTTTTGGGGGAAAAACTGTAAAAAAACATTTTTTTTTTTACAGTGTGTCCAAAAGATAAAAGCCGCTTTGTCCCAATTAAGGCCTTAACCTGTTAAACCCCATGGACCCGCCGAAGGGTCCGAAAATGCTACATCTGCTAGCACCAGTGTGATCTCTGAAGTGTCATTTATGAAATTATTAATGTTCCACACCTAGCTGACGGGAAGAAACTCAGCTAACTGACTATACAAAAAAATAAATAATAATAATAATAATAATTCCCAGAAGAAGCCTTTCAATGAGCCCTTAGCAAATACGGACTAATGCTATTTCTGCTCATAACTCACAAAAATGATCATTTATAATTATACTTTCTGCACAAACAACACATCATCTGAAAGCTGAGATTCCACAGATTCCATGGGTATACACCCCATCACTGCAGGCAAGAATTCACTGAGCTAGCAGCCAGAACATAGCAAATAAACAACATCAGTTTTCAAATCCATGACAATAATTAGCAGGTTACATTTTACAATAATTTTTTTTTTTTTTTTTTTTATGGAATGAATAACTATAGTGATGATTCAATGTTATAAAATGATTTTTACAGTCTGGTTCCATGAAAAAGGTCAAATGGCACTTTTTTCCCCTAAACCTCTCTAAAAAGGTCAATTTTCACTTGTTTTGCCTCAATCTTGATACAGGGTACTTATTATGTTATACTTTGGATTCCTAAAGCTTTTAGTCTACTAACCCATCATTCAAGGGTGGTTTTCACTATAAGTAATCGTTTTTTGTTAGGCGGAGGTAAGAATTTACACTTTTTTACTATGTTCCATCTGAATTCACTCTGACACAGAAACATCTATATTGATTCTCACACTTCTACATCCATCTCACAGATGTAACCTTGCTTTGAGAAAAAAGATTATTAATTTAACCCTTTTAGAAGTGAAGTTATAGTCATTTGTTCTGGGCATGTCATTTTCGAGCCTGAAACCTGAAAAACAGGCTTGGGGTCTAGCAGGTTAATTGCGTTAAGGCCCACGCATTATCCATATTATTAATATTATTATTCTTAACTACTTCCGACACTTACAGGTTGTACTGCCTATGGTGACGTGCAGATTACTGCTTTAGTCACGGATGTGGAGACATGTAAAACCTGAGGTCACGTACCTTGCTTCCTTGGGGGAAACAATGACGTGTTTGTGTGTGTGTGTGTGTGTGTGTGTGTGTGTGTGTGTGTGTGTGTGTGTGTGTGTGTGTGTGTGTGTGTGTTGTTACAGCTCATCACTATGTTACAGCCCTCAGGTTCACAGGATAACATCAACGCAGCTCACAGACAGGTTTAACACAGGTCTGAAGTGCGCTAAGACGAAGACACCTGGAGTATTGTTTAACCATCAGGTATTTACTATTATAACTATTGAATGTGGTGTTTGTAATGATGTATTATAATGATTGTGATGTTTGTCAACTTGTATAGTTTAGTAATAAATGTCAAACTACTGTAATGTATTTAAAACGAGACAAGAAGTGATGATGCCCACACCGGGTGTTTCCACCGTGAAAGAGAAGAATATAGAGATTTAACCGGGGAGTGTGACATGTGTTCGCTCTGTTTGGTGATACTGACGTAGGCTTCTGTCACATTTAATTTAAAGCAGGTGATCTAGGTGAAGCCAAGTTTATTTATTGTTTGTCTGTAGCCTTTATTTATCCAGGTTAAAAAATCCCATTGAGATCAACGATCTCTTTTACAAGGGAGACCTGCGGTACATTGAGTTACACATATAAAAACAAACAGAAAACAAAAGGACATCACAACATAAGTACAGGGGTATACATTAGCAACCTATTTACATTTACAGGTATCCAATAATATTTCATCCAGCCGTGCTTTAAAACGATGCAAGGGAATCAAAATGCTCAGTTTCAATATTTTTTGCATAGTGTTCCAAGCTAGAGGAGCAGCGCACATAAAAGCTTTAGTACCTAAAACAGTCCTAGCACTTGGCACATGTAATAAAAACACATCCTGTGATCTCAGGCAATAGCTACTTGCCACTCTCCGTGAGATCAAGGAGCAGATATAAGAAGGTAGTTTACCCAGCATGGCTTTGTAGATGAACATGTACCAATGACTGAGCCTCCGACCAGTTAGTGAAGGCAGACCTGTCTTGGCATACAGGGTACAGTGATGAGTAAGTACTTTACAGTTAGTAACAAATCTCAGAGCACTGTGATAGGCGGCATCTAACCTTTCCAGGCAATGGGCAGGTGCATTCATATAGATCAAATCACCATAGTCTAGCACAGGTCAAAAGGTCACAGAGCCTTTTCCTGGCTTCAAAAGAGAAAGAGGACTTGTTTCTGAAAAAGAAACCTAGCCTAACCCTCAGCTTTTTAAGCAGATTAGTGACGTGAAGTTTAAAACTAAGACAATCATCAAGCCAGATACCAAGGTATTTATAATAGCTAACCACTTGGAGTACTTGTCCTTGCATAGTCACAATATCCAAAGCAGTCTCTGGAGTCTTTTTAGCTTTAGAAAAGAGCATTACTTTGGTTTTCTCAACATTTAAAAGAAGCTTTAGTTCAGAGAGCTGAGTCTGAATAATGTTAAAAACAGCCTGTAATTTAACACCAGCCTCCTTAATGGAGGGACCTGCACAGTACATCACGGTGTCATCCGCATAAAAATGCAAAGTAGCTTCATCCACATTTCCACCTAAACTATTGATGTAGATGGAGAATAAAAGTGGACCTGAAACAGAACCTTGAGGAACACCATTAGCAATGTTCAACCACTCAGAAGACAGCCCATCAAAGTGAACACATTGGGACCTTTCAGAGAGGTAGTTCACAAACCACCCACTGCATGGCTGGATAAGCCAATACTGAGTAGCCTCTGCTTTAAGATGTGATGATCGACGGTATCAAACGCTTTGGAAAGGTCAATAAATAGAGCTGCACAGCTCTGCTTATTATCTAAAATACTTGTAATGTCATTCACCACTTTCATTGTGGCAGTGATGGTGCTATGTTGCTTTCTGAAGCCTGACTGATGTTTAGACAGAATGTCATTGTTACATAAAAACTCCTTTACCTGTTCACTCACTAGGCGTTCAAGAACCTTAGCCAGAACTGACAACTTAGAGATGGGCCTATAGTTATTTAAAACAGTTGGCTCCCCTCCTTTCAGCAAAGGCAGGACATATGCTGACTTCCATACTTTAGGAATTGCATTTGTGCTGAGGGAGAGGTTAAAAAGAGTAGTGAGAGGTGGAGCAATAAACTCTGCAGCTATCTTTAAAAAGAAAGGTTCCACGTTGTCCGGGCCAGCCGGTTTCTTAGGATCTAACTTAGATAAAGCTTCATGAACAACATTTACAGTAAAAGGAGTAAAACTGAAAGTGTTTTCCAGACCACATTGTTCAGAGTCACAGACTGTGGTGTTCACAGTAGCAGAATTAGTCACAGAATCAAACAGAGAGCCACAGGACACAAAATGCTCATTAAAACAATGTAACATAGTAGCCCTGTCCGATATAGAGCCAGATGCTGTGGTAATGCACGGAGGTAGCTCATTTCGGATCTCACCGGTGGATAGCGATTTTATGGCTTTCCAACATTTCCTAGGATTATTTAGGTTTTCTGTAGTAACTGACAAATAGTACTTCGACTTAGCACTTTTGACATGTGAAGTGAAGCTATTTCTTAGCTGCCTAAAACGCAGCCATTCAACCTCTGAGCCTGATTTCCTAGCCTTTGCCCAGGCCTTGTTTCTCTCATGTAGGAGACTGGACAGTTCAGCAGGAAACCAAGGATTGTCTCGTCCCTTTACTCTAAAAGTACGTAGGGGTGCATGTTTATCTATAATTTCCATAAAACCAAGATAAAAATAAGACCATGCAGTTTCAACATCAGCACACAGATCGATTTTTCCCCAATCAAACCCAAACAGATCATGAACAAAACCCTGCTCCACAAAATGTTTTATGTGTCTCTTAATAATAATACGGGGTTTAACCTTTTGGACCTTAGTGTCCCTAATTGTGGCTACAGCACAGTGGTCACTCACATCATTTGCAAATACTCCCACAGATGGGTATGCCGCCTATCACAGTGCTCTGAGATTTGTTACTAACTGTAAAGCACTTACTCATCACTGTACCCTGTATGCCAAGGCAGGTCTGCCTTCACTAACTGGTCGGAGGCTCAGTCATTGGTACATGTTCATCTACAAAGCCATGCTGGGTAAACTACCTTCTTATATCTGCTCCTTGATCTCACGGAGAGTGGCAAGTAGCTATTGCCTGAGATCACAGGATGTGTTTTTATTACATGTGCCAAGTGCAAGGACTGTTTTAGGTGCTAAAGCTTTTATGTGCGCTGCTCCTCTGGCTTGGAACACCATGCAAAAAATATTGAAACTCAGCATTTTGATTCCCTTGCATCGTTTTAAAGCACGACTGGATGAAATATTATTGGATACCTGTAAATGTAAATAGATGCTAATGTATACCCCTGTAATTATGTTGTGATGTCCTTTTGTTTTCTGTTTGTTTTTATATGTGTAACTCAATGTACCGCAGGTCTCCCTTGTAAAAGAGATCGTTGATCTCAATGGGATTTTTAACCTGGATAAATAAAGGCTACAAAACAAAACAAAACATTTATAGGGAACATTAGTTAGAATGAGATCAATTAGGGAGGATTTATTAGGGGACTTAACGTTAGGGCGAGTAGGACTGTCAACAATCTGAGTAACATTCAGAGAGATACAAAGGTTTTTAAAATCCTCTGATACTGCAGTTAACCAGTCCCAGTTCAAATCTCCAAGTAGCACTATCTCCTTATAGTCTGGTTGTGATAAAAGTTTTGCTAGTGAAGACAAGGAGTCCTTGACAGCTGAGGGGGGTCTGTAACAGCCCACCACCATGACCTGTTGACCCTTTGCCACTTCTATATTTAAGGCTAAAAATGTATATACCTTTCAACACAAGGCAATTCAAAGTGCTTTACAAAAATGAAAGACATTAAGGAAATGGCATTTCAAAACAGTCATCACAGCAAAGATAATAAAATAAACATTAAAAGAAAAAAATACATGAATAAAAGTTACAGTGCAGTTTAAGATGTGAATAGTTCAATTGAAAGCAGCGGCAAAAAGGTGAAGGTGAAGGCGCTGCACTCTGTCAGCATTACAGGTGCTTGACACAAATCTTTTTACAACACATGTAACGTACTGTCTTGAAATTATAATAATATTATAATTGTTGCCGGGGTGTATCCTTGTACTCTATGTACAAGGATACACAGTACATAGAGTACATCAGGGGTGTCAAACTCAAGGCCCGGGGGCCAAATCCGGCCCGCGACTTCATTTCATGTGGCCCCACAAGAGCTTGCAAAGAATATAATATGTTTATTATACGGTTACATGCTACTTTACAGAAGCACGTTGCCCATAAACGACATGTCCCACAATGCATCTCAAATTTGACTTTTTCTCAGAATTTGACTTTTTTTTGTCCAAATATGCCTTTTTTCTTAGAATTAGCCTTTTTCTCATAAATAGATTTTTTTTTCAAAATGTCACCTCTTTTTCAAAATGTCACAATCAATGTTTTTCCAGAATGTGGCTTTTCTTTTAAAATCATATTGTGACATTCTTACTGAAGAGACTTGCAATTATTTGCTCTAGACTTCTGCTTTCAGACGTAGTTAATTATGAAGTTATATTAATTAATGATATAGTCTTAAAGTTACAACCGGCCCTTTGAGTGCAAACATAATGCTGATGTGGCCCGTGATGAAATTGAGTTTGACACCCCTGGAGTACATAGAGTACAAGGATACACAGAGTCTTGTACATTTCCAGGGAAAATCTGTGTGGACAATCAATCAACAACTTTATTAATCCTGCAAGGGGCAATTGGTTACGAGCAGCAGCTTGTGTCACGTACACAGGCAGGAACATACAGGAAGAAAACAGCTGTGCTGGTTGTATAGTCTGACCGCTGCAGGAAGGAAGGACCTGCGGTATCTCTCCGTGAGACAGCGGGGGTGCAGCAGCCTGTCGCTGAAGGACCTGCGGTATCTCTCTGTGAGACAGCGGGGGTGCAGCAGCCTGTCGCTGAAGGACCTGCGGTATCTCTCCGTGAGACAGCGGGGGTGCAGCAGCCTGTCGCTGAAGGAGCTGCACAGTGAGGACAGGGCATCTGAACCTTACTCTCCAGTGTTGCTCACTTACTTTTGCAAGCATTAAAGTTCTTGGTAATAATAATAATACATTACATTTATAAAGCGCTTTTCCTGGTGCCCAAAGCGCAAATATATGGATATTGTGTTTGGTGCATTTATTGCCTCGCTCTCTAAACATATTCAGGTGGTTTTAATATTACAGGAAGAAGCAGGGAATCAAATGTTAAATCAACATTGTAAATCCTTTTCCAGTATTAACTTATTTTTGATATCACTTGGGCCTCAGCTGTTTTTATATTAGTCTATTCTTCTACAGGATATTTCCCTGAGTGGATCCACTGGAACTTCATTTGGGTTCCACTTTGAATAAAATCTGCATAAGATGAAAATGTCAATATGCTCTGGCCTTAGTCTCGGAGTAACCTAAGGAAGAGCTTGATAGGCGTCCATTGACAGACACCTTCTGCTCTCTATTAGTTAGAAAGTTTAAAATCCATAAAACAAGTTGACCGGGCAGTTTAAAATGACATGACAGGCTCTCCACCAGGAGATGCGGCTGCATTGTGTTCAATGCTGAAGAAAAGTCAGCAAACAAAAGCCTAGCGTGGGCTTGTGGCTTTTCAAGGTGTTTGTGGAGGGTGTGCAGTATAACGGACCGTCCACACAGCAGCGTTAAAAAAATCTTGAAACGCTTCTGCCCATTCACTTTGAATGGGGTGACGTCACTTTCCCTCACTTTTCGCCGAAATGCATTGTGGGCAGGCGAGCGGAGATTTTCAGGATTTTCAGGATTCAAAGTTGAACAATGCTCAACTTTTGAGGCTGAGGTGGAAGCGTCAGCCAATCAAATCCCGTGTACGCAAATCTGACAGTTCAAGCTCTAGCCAATCAAACGGCGTGTATGCTGGGAGAGACATACCGCAGGTCATTTCCTCATATTCCAAAAAATGGAGGAGAAATTAGCGGTAGGGAATCGCCCGGTGCTTTATGACCAGTCCTACCGGGATATAAACCGGAGGAGCCAGGCATGGAGGGAGGTGGCAGAGACAGTGGTATGTTTTCGCCTGTTTTGGGGAGTTTATATCCAGGGAGATTCATGTGATTGGTTGTTCGCAAAAAATCCCCAAGCTTCAGATACGCCCACCTCCAAGATCTTTTTAACGCTGCTGTGTAGACGTACCGTTAGAAGCTTTGCATCCTCTACGCCTCTCCCTGCCTGATACGCACATTGGAGAGGATCAAGTTCACCACCTACTACTGACATCACAAGGCCTTTCACAATCTTCTCAAACATTTTCATTACCAATGACGTTAAAGCCACCGGTCTGAAGTCGTTTAGGACTTTAGGATGAGGTTTCTTAGGGATGGGAATTACAGTTGAGGATTTCCACATATCAGGAATTTGGCTATTCTCAAGTGACAGTTGGAAGATATGCTGGAAAACACCAGAGAGTTTGCTAGCACAATACTGGAGTGTACGCCCACAGATATGGTCTGGGCCTGGGGCCTTCTTAATGTTGACTCGTTTGAAGAGATTCCTAACATCATCCTGTTCAATGACTATGTCTGAGATAGGGGAGAGAGACTCTCTGAGGGTTGAGGTGTTTATGGAGAAATCATTTTTCTCGAATCGAGAATAGAAAATGTTTTCAGCATTGGGGAGGTCTGCCTCATTTGTTCCCTCAATGCTAATAGGATTCCGAGCCCTGTCATTGTTGTTACCCTGGGAGATGGAGGACATTGATTTGATTCCCCTCCAGGCTTCCCGAAGATCTCCACTGCTGGACACTTGTAAGGAAACACTTTGGCCGTGTTAATAGGGCGCGGTGTGTGGATAAGAATCGATGACATTTAGTGTACAGCTTTAAAAAACTGGTTATTGCATGTTCCAGTTGTTGGAAGAGATCGAAGCCCGGACATCTTTCTCAACACTTTTAACTTCATGGCTTATTTTCTGCAGCATTAAAATTAACTAACAGGTTCAGAAGAAGTGCTGGAGGCAGACAGAGTGCGATGCAAAAGATCCCGGGATTGTATTGATACACAAATGTTGTATTTGCATTTTATAGCCAAAGCCTTCTTGTTGGTTGACCGAGGTGAAGGCTGGTAAACCACCCGAATATTAACATACATGTTACGCTTCCCTTTAATGACTTAGAAAGGGTTATTAACGCCTTTGTTACCTCAAGACTGGACTATTGTAACGCTCTGTATGTGGGTATGGACCAGGCCTCAATTAGACGCCTGCAGCTAGTCCAAAACGCAGCTGCACGTTTGCTGACTGGCCACAAAAAGCGTGACCACATCACCCCTATTCTGGCCTCACTACACTGGCTTCCAGTTCGGCTCAGAATTGATTTTAAAATCCTTTTATTTGTTTTCAAAGCCCTAAATGGGCTGGCTCCGGCCTATATAGCTGAACTCCTCCAGCGCTACACCCCAGCCAGAGCTTTAAGGTCTGCTGACCAGCTGCTGCTGGTAGTGCCCAAGACCAGGCTTAAAACCTGAGGGCACCGAGCCTTCGCAGCAGCTGGCCCTAGGCTCTGGAACACTCTGCCCCTCCATGTGAGGTCGGCCCAGACCCTAGGGGTTTTTAAATCAACACTAAAGACACACTTCTTCTCTCTGGCCTTCTAGTTAGAGCGGAGCACGACTCCTGACTTTTCCTTGTGTTTTATTTTTATTTTTATATATATCTGTTGTAATTTATTGTCTTTTATTGTGATTGTAGTAATGTGTTTTTATTACATGTACAGCACTTTGGCTCGACCAAAAATCGCTTTTAAATGTGCTATATAAATAAAAATAAAACTTGATTTGACTTACAGGTGTCCATGGTCACGACATTGACCGACACTTGACCTTGTTAGTTTTCCAGCACGTGAGAGGGGAGTTTTTACTCGTAATCGTAACTTCGGACCTCATTAACTTCAGATATTGTGAAGAATAGTTTACCTGAACCTACTAAAGGTGGCCTTTCAGTTTGACATGAACACTCTTAATGTGAGGCCTTGTTTTTTTAACTTGGCCACATGAAGTTACACACACATTCTGATGGAAACACTGATCTGACCGTGTTCACAGCCTCACATTACACTATATTATTAATCTGCACTATACCGTAGGAAAAACACTGTTACGAATAAAGGTTTCTTTTATACTACAGTCAACTATAATGTCATTTTATCCAGTGATGACACTTTCTTGGTGTTTTTGTCACATGAGGCGCCTCAGTTCTGTTCTGTTTTGTCTGGGTTAGTGAGGTTAGCAAGTGTCATGTCTGACATGGACAGTTGACCTACTTCTTGTTTACTGGCATCATACATTCCTCTCACTGAACCTTTTTGTTTCTACATTCTACAGATGGCTCTTTGTACTGTAACAAAACTTCAGACTGCTACTCTTGGGTGTGTGTTGGTGTGTGTTCTTTCATATCTGTATTTAAATGGAATTGTTGGAGGTCCTGAAGCCAACCCACTTCCCTCACAACATACAAAGAGGTAAAGTATCCAATTCTGTGTGTGTGTGTGTGTGTGTGTGTGTGTGTGTGTGTGTGTGTGTGTGTGTGTGCGTGCGTGCGTGCGTGCGTGCGTGCGTGCGTGCGTGCGTGCGTGCGTGCGTGCGTGCGTGCGTGCGTGCGTGCGTGCGTGCGTGTGTGTGTGTGGGCGACATGAGGCTGGGTTTCGGTTATCATTGGTTGGCACTATGACTCAATGTCCTGTTCAGGGGTGTAGTGCTATTTGTATAAGTAATGATCGATTGAGACTGAGATGACTTAGACTAAAGTGAACTATCTAAACACTCAGAGTCCTTACGTCACTGAGCTGTAGTTATCAGAGCCTCTCAGTCTGACAGTAGATGTTGTGGAAACAGCTCCTTATATCCGTTAGCATAGCTAGCTAACCAGATGCTAACAACAACAATCCCCGGCACCGGTGCGCTCTCTCTCTCGCTCGCTAGCGCACTCACAGAAAATGCGCTCGTGCCACACACACACACAGCCGAGCTTGAATGACACACAGAGACCCAGAAGTACTTGTACTGTAATGTAGCATATTATTTTCGATGGCGTTATTTTATGATCATATGACAGATGAACAGATCGCCACTGGGCTTTCAACTAAAGACACAGCCACGCAAAAACTGCAGCATGTGTACGGCTCCTTATTGGTACTGCAGTATTTGAAGTGCCAGAGCGGCGTTCCGGTGCGCTCCGGCAGCACTACACCCCTGGTCCTGTTGTCACATGATCTATGACATCACTAATTTAGTTCTCGCCTGTTAATCGCAATAGAGACATGCATGGTTGGCATCTGGACAGCTAATGTTAGATATGTCGAAAAGATTAGACACTTTGTCCCAATTTAGGTCTTCCACGCATTATGCGTATTATTATTATTATTATTATGAACTACTTCCCCCTCTTACAGGTTTTACTGTCTGTGAAGGGTGGAAGAGGTGAAAGAGGGAAGGGATGAATGAATAAAGAGAGGTAGGAAGGGAGCGATGAAAAAGGAAGGGGTTGAAATTCGAAGGGATGTTCGTAGAAAGGAATGTAGGAAGGGAGTGAGGGAAGAGAGGAAGGGATAAATGGTCGAAGGGATGTAGGGCGAGAACAATAGATAAAGGAATTTAGCAAGGGAAGGATAGATGGATAAAAGGATGTAGGGAGAAAGATATGAAAGAAGGAAGGGTAAAGGTTTGAAGGGATGTAAGGGAGAAAGGAAGGGATGAAGGGAGTGAGGGATGAAGGGAGTGAGGGATGAAGGGAGTGAGGGATGAACGCGCGAGGTGAAGGAAGGATGAAGAGCTGAAGTGAGGGATGAAGGGAGAAAGAAGGGATTGAAGGGAATGAGGGATGAAGGAGTGAGGCAAGGATATGAAGGGAGTGAGGATTGAGGATGTGAGGACGGAGTGAGGAAGGGATGAAGGGAGTGAGGATGAAGGGAGTGAGGAAGGGATGTAGGGAGTGAGGGATGAAGGGAGAAAGGAAGGGATGAGGGAGTGAGGGATGAAGGGAGAAAGGAAGGGATGAAGGGAAGTGAGGGATTGAAGGGAGTGAGTGAAGGGATGACGGGAGTGAGGGATGAAGGGAGTGAGGAAGGATGTAGGGAGTTGAGGGATGAAGGGAGTGAGGGATGAAGGGAGAAAGGAAGGGATGAAGGGAGTGAGGGATGAAGGGAGTGAGGGATGAAGGGAGTGAGGAAGGGATGAAGGGAGTGAGGGATGAAGGGAGTGAGGAAGGGATGAAGGGAGTGAGGGATGAAGGGAGAAAGATATGAAAGAAGGAAGGGTAAAGGTTTGAAGGGATTAAGGGAGAAAGGAAGGATGAAGGGAGTGAGGGATGAAGGGAGTGAGGGATGAAGGGAGTGAGGGATGAAGGGAGTGAGGAAGGATGAAGGGAGTGAGGGATGAAGGGAGAAAGGAAGGGATGAAGGGAGTGAGGGATGAAGGGAGTGAGGGAAGGGATGAAGGGAGTGAGGGATGTAGGGAGTGAGGAAGGGATGAAGGGAGTGAGGGATGAAGGGAGTGAGGAAGGGATGTAGGGAGTGAGGGATGAAGGGAGAAAGGAAGGGATGAAGGGAGTGAGGGATGAAGGGAGAAAGGAAGGGATGAAGGGAGTGAGGGATGAAGGGAGTGAGGAAGGGATGAAGGGAGTGAGGGATGAAGGGAGTGAGGAAGGGATGAAGGGAGTGAGGGATGAAGGGAGTGAGGGATGAAGGGAGAAAGGAAGGATGAAGGGAGTGAGGGATGAAGGGAGTGAGGGATGAAGGGAGTGAGGGATGAAGGGAGTGAGGAAGGGATGAAGGGAGTGAGGGATGAAGGGAGTGAGGAAGGGATGAAGGGAGTGAGGGATGAAGGGAGTGAGGGATGAAGGGAGTGAGGGATGAAGGGAGTGAGGAAGGGATGAAGGGAGTGAGGGATGAAGGGAGTGAGGAAGGGATGAAGGGAGTGAGGGATGAAGGGAGTGAGGGATGAAGTACGGAAGGGGGGAAAGAGGGAAGGGATTAATGGATAAAGGGAGGTAGGAAGGGAGCGATTAAAAAAGGAAGGGGTTGAAATTCAAAGGGATGTTCGTAGAAAGGAATGTAGGAAGGGAGGGATGGATGCCAGAGTGAATGAAGGAAGGGATGTAGGAAGGGATGGATGGATGGATGCCAGAGTGAATGAAGGAAGGGATGTAGGAAGGGATGGATGGATGGATGCCAGAGTGAATGAAGGAAAGGATGTAGGAAGGAAGGGTTGCCTAGACTACTGCAACTCCCTCCTGGCTGGTCTACCTGCATGTGCCATCCCACCTCTGCAGCTCATCCAGAATGCAGCGGCTCGTCTGGTCTTCAACCTTCCTAAATGTTCCCACACCACGCCGCTCCTCCGCTCCCTTCACTGGCTTCCAGTAACTGCTAGAATCCACTTCAAGACACTGGTACTTGCGTACCATGCTGCGAATGGATCTGGCCCTTCCTACATCCAGGACATGGTTAAACTGTACACCCCAGCACGTGCACTCCGCTCTGCATCGGCCAAACGGCTCGCTGCACCCGCACTGCGAGGGGGACCCAAGTTCCCATCAGCAGAAACACGTGGGTTTGAATGAGCTCCCCATTGACATCAGGACAGCAGAAAGCTTACACATCTTCCAGAGCAGACTGAAAACTCATCTCTTTCCACTCCACTTCGAGCAATAGAATTACTAACAAAGCACTTACTAATAAAGGACTGGCTTATCGAAAGCTAGTTGAGTAGCACTTGAAATGTTTTGGCTCTATGAAACATGATGTACTTATAGGATTCTGTTTTCTTCAAGTTTGTATCTTCTTGGTCGAATGCACTTATTGTAAGTCGCTTTGGATAAAAGCCTCAGCTAAATGCAAAGGCAATGAAGGAAGGGATGTAGGAAGGGAAGGTAGAATGAAGGGGTCTAGTGATGAAGATAATGCAAGAAGGGAGGGATGAAAGGTTGTAGGGAGGAAGGGAGGAAGGGAGGAAGGGATGCACTGAGAAAGGGATGGGAGGATGAATTAAGGGATGCATGAAAGGAGGGAGGGAGGGAGGGAGGGAGGGAGGGAGGGAGGGAGGGATCAAGGGATGGGGATTAGGATGAGGAATATGACACAGAAGTCAAACCAGATGTTAACCTCAGGTCTTCCATGTAACCCCTAACTTGACAGGTTGCTAGCCAGGAATCAACTTCCCTCAAAGACGGCATGCACCTGTTCTCCAGGTTCAGCGCAACTCAAAGACTTCTTGCCTCCAGATTCAGAGGAGCTGTTAAAACGCAGAGCAAAGGAGTTGCAACAACACAAAGCCAGGTAGGGAGTGGCTGCTTTCCATTGACTTATTGTTCAGTCGCTCTTTAACCTTAAAACACTTGTTTAATGCGTGCTCTACTAGAGGTGGAAGAAGTACTCAGATCTTGTAGTAAAAGTACCAGAGTGTAGGAATACTCTATTACAAGTATAAGTCCTGCCAATGTTTTAAGCCTTTAAGACTAGATGGCGGCGCGAGCAGTCGCAGCGGCCCCTCGCGGTCTAGAAAAAACAGTGTTTTCGTCTTGTTCGTCAGATCTGTCGAGTTTGTCACTATGTTCGTCGTCTCCGTTGGACTTATACCGTAAAGGACAACAATACAGCTGTGAGTTTCTTCTTGGAAGAAGATCAACTTTCTTCAATTTGGAAGCTAAACTCGTAGAGGAACTCAGCCGCCTGGAGCTCCTCTGCTACCCGTCTCGCGTCGAGCCCCACCCGGAAAGGAGACGCCGCCGACGATGTGAGAGGAAGCAGAAGAGGGGGAAACGTGGAGGTATCCGGGCTAGGCTAGAGGCTAGCCCACACAAGCCGGCAATTCCATCACTACTTCTGGCAAATGTCCGCTCACTGGATAACAAGATAGACAACATACGCCTGCTACGATCAACCCAGCGAAAGGTGAGAGACTGCTGTGTTTACGTGCTCACGGAAACATGGCTCCACAACAACATCCCTGACTCCGCTATTCAGCTAGACAAGCTAACATGCTAACATGCTACCGAGCAGACAGGAACAAAGATAATGGGGGAAAGAAGACTCGCGGCGGCGGTGTGTGTGTGTGTACATCAGTGACGCTTGGTGCCGAGACACTGTTGTTGTTAGCAAACACTGCTCGCCACTGGTGGAATTTATGGTTCTAAAATGCCGTCCTTTTTACCTGCCGAGGGAGCTTACAGCGATTCTTGTGGCGACTGTTTACCTCCCGCCTAACCCCAGTAGCGAGGGTAAAGAGGAGGCACTCTGTGAACTGTACAGAGCCATCAGTGAGCAACAGACAGCACACCCAGACGGCCTACTCATCGTAGCTGGAGACTTCAACCACGCTAACTTAAAAACTGTGCTGCCTAAAATATATCAGCATGTTGTTTTTCCAACCAGGGGGAAAAACACATTAGACCTGGTCTATACCAACATCAAGGGAGCATACAAGGCATCCCCCCTCCCCCACATCGGCCTCTCTGACCACCTCACTGTTCTGCTGGAACCGGCCTACAGACCCAGGGTAAAAGCCACCAAACCGGTTTCAAAACAGGTTCGGGTGTGGTCAGAGGACAGCACAGCTCAGAGACTGCTTTGACACTACAGACTGGGACATGTTCAAGCAGGCAGCCACATACAACCATCACACCGACATACAAGAATACACAGAGACAGTCACGGGCTACATCACCAAGTGCATTGACGATGTGACACAAAACAGAGCCATCACCATCCGGGCTAACCAGAAGCCATGGCTGATAGGGGAGGTCCACACGCTGCTGAAGGCCCGCAACATCGCCTTCAGAGCTGGAGATCCAGCTGGGCTGAAAGCAGCCAGGGCTGACCTGTCCCGTGGCATCAGGAAAGCAAAACAAGAATACACCCGAGAAATTACAGGACATTTCAAAGATAGCAGGGACTCACGGAGCCTGTGGCAGGGCATAAGGACCCTAACGGACTACAAACTACCGCCACAGACCTGTGACAGTAATACCTCCCTGCTCAACAACCTCAACGGCTTCTTTGTACGCTTTGAAGCACAGAACAACACACCTGTGCAGAAAACAACCCCCCCCACCGACGACCAGGCTTTGCGTCTTTCACCAGCCAGTGTGAGGAGCACACTGCTGAGGATTAACTCCCGCAAGGCTGCAGGACCTGACAACATTCCTGGTCGTGTGCTGAAGGACTGCGCGGAAGAGCTCACAGATGTCCTCACAGACATTTTTAACATCTCCCTGAGCCAGGCTGTTGTTCCCTCGTGCTTCAAGGAAACCACCATCATTCCAGTGCCAAATAAGTCATCTCCATCCGGCTTCAACGACTACCGCCCCGTCGCACTAACTTCCACATCATGAAGTGCTTCGAAAGGCTGGTCATGAAGCAGATCAAATCCACCCTCCCCCCATCGCTGGACCCGTTTCAGTTTGCCTACCGAGCTAAACGGTCCACAGAGGATGCAATCTCCTCCGCTCTCCACCCAGCCCTCACACACTTGGACACTAACACTAAGACTAAGACTAAGGACCCATATGTCAGAATGCTATTCATAGACTTCAGCTCAGCATTCAACACCATCATCCCCCAGCAGCTTGTACAAAAACGTACAGACCTGGGCCTCAGCCCCTCTCTCTGCAACTGGTTGCTGGACTTCCTCACAGAGAGACCACAAGCTGTACGGGTCAACAATAACACCTCAGACACCCTCATACTGAGCACGGGGGCCCCCCAAGGAAACGATATTTCGATATTTCTGGATGTACAACATGTAGAATTATTGACAATAAAGCTGACTTTGACTTTGACTTTACCTCATCCTCACTACTAACCATCCTATCTCCCCAACAGGACTGAGTCTGTGTTATCCACACGGCTGTATGCTCCGTCTAACTCTCCCCTGCAGTACCCTATCCAGGGTTTCAAAGTACGACCTATGACCCCCACCTTCATCCCAGGTATGCTACACCGTACAGTATGTCCTTTCATTACTCTCATTGTGACACAACAGAAGGCTGTGTTTAAAATACAGTAAACAAATATTGATGTATGACTCAGGAACTAGTTAGACACGGAGGGGATGTTTGGTTTGGTTTGATCACGCCCTCATATATTTGCATTATGTGTCAAGGGTCAACAAAGCCAGAGGTGAATGAGTGTACTTGTGTAAATGAAGAGTATGAAAGCACATTTCATTTTGATTTCAGGTCTAGCAGTGCATGCAGAACAAAGAAGCAACTACACGGTTGGTGTGATCCCACAGATTCAGCTGATCCACAGCTTTTAGAGAAACCTGGGCTAGTGTTTGGCCGGTTCATACAAGATGGCTGCTGGGTGTTTATATAATGTGTATAATATGTATAAAACATGTAAAACACATTGAAAGTATTACATTATTCAATACTTCATGTAAATGACACATTAGAAAAAAAACATACAAATAACAATACTGTATGTTTGTGAAGGCAAGGGTCTGTCATATTAGTCGCATTCAAATTACTTGCAATTATATTCTCATAGATTACGTTGCACAGCAGCCATCTTGGTGTAAACCTTTGGGAGAGGGGCAGAAACCTTACTGCAAATATCTGGTACAGCTCCTGAAACTGCTAAATGGTGCAAGTGGGTTTTGAAAGCCAATATTTCTTGCCAAGTGTGAATACAATTTGATTGGGTTTCAACTTACCGTCTTAAACCTAAAAGTCAAAGTATGATTTTTACCGTATAATTGTTTTGTTTGTGAGGGTTCTTGCTTGCCCTATTAAGCCTTTAAGTCAACGTGGCTGTAAAGCTAGATACAAATAAGTGATCCGGCATTGGCCTCTTTATGTGGTGGAGCCACTGGAGTGAAGCGTTGTCAAACTAGAAGCTGAATGGGCGTCCAATCAGGTATTTCGCAGTGGGTCAGCTACCATATTGCACTTTTTTTTTGTCCACTGTTCTCTAGTTCATCTCTTGGTGAGCCAGATTCCGGCTAATGTACATTACCGGGTGTTCTCCCCCCTTTACCTCCTGGGACAAAACAACCCCCAACCCAACTGTTTAGGGCATTGGTCTACAAAACTAAAGTGGTTTCCCACAGAGGGCCAGATAAGCCCGGTTTTCGTTAGACAGTGGAGACAGGGGGAGTCGTTCCCATCCAGGAGTTTGACAAACTGATTTGGGTAAGCTTTGAATAACCTAACGATGCCTCACTAACCCTGAGATAGTCCATACAGACCTGGATTGACCTCTTGGACGTGCGTACCAGAACGAAAGGGCGAAATCAGTCATTGATGGATAACATAGGCAGTTGTACGGCCGAACGACGCAATGTCTGCTTCCTGGTCCAGTGAGAGATGGTCATTACAAAAGACCAGGACTGATTTGTTTGCTTTTTAACACCGGTCCCAACTCATTTCTCTTGTTCATCGCCTTGGCAAGAGAGGCAGATGCAACCTTCCTCCTTGCTTCAGGGCATTAGGTGGGTATTCTCAATTCCACCAACCCTATCAGATCGTACCAACTCTTAATGAATTAAAGCAAATTCTCCCATTATAACTGCCCAAGAGAATAGAGGTTTGCTCGTAGGTCCGAAACTTAGACCCTCTTCCTAGTTGTCCTTAACAAGGTTCAGGATACCCTGAACAACAGTTCAAATTGGGGAAAACCCCATGGATCATGGGGAACCTCCCGTATTGTTCGAAATCTCTTTGTGATCAAACTGACCAAACAAGTTCCTTAGTGTTTTAATAAACTGTGGCAACAGCCCATCTGTCTGTGGATGGTAACCACTAGTCCAGATTGAGTGAACGCCCAGTAATGTAAACAGCTTGCGTATTGTGCGTGAAATAAAGGATCTTGGTTGGTCAACATATCTTTTTGGATCCATAAATAGTATGAAACAGTACCTGCACAAGACTCTTGGCAGGGATAATACGCAGCGGCACCGCCCTGGGATATCACATTGCATTACCTACGAGGAATAATACAAAGCATGTGCACTCCGGTCTAATAACCAGATGAGGTCCATGCCAATTCTCTCAAATGGCATCCAAATCAATGGTAGTGCACACAAAGGTGGTTTTCTGTAACTATAACTATGAAGCTCTGTGTTGGGTCAGTGCTCTCCATTGTTGTTTCAATGGAGCCTAACTGACCTTTAAGTATATTGACCTCGTTTTTCTACCTGAAATCCTGTGTGAAGGAATGCTAAAAAAAGAAGTGTGTGATGAGAACGCAAAAGTATATATCTATTTTAGTGAGAATGCTGATACAGCATTCCAACTACTTGTTCTTCTACGCACAAATTCTTTATTATTTTGATTCCGCCGGGTTATTTTGCGCCTCTTCTGCTCCCACATTCAACATCGCAGAAACTCCGTTCAAACATCAAAAAGTTCAGCTCGGTCGGGAATCGATCGATATTACTTTTCTCATTCATAACTTTCATAATTCCAGAGATACATCCCATAATTCATCACATTTTTAACATGGAAGTCAATGGAGAAACTCTTCAGACTTGAAAAATCTTCATGCGACTTCAACTGCTAACTGTTCATTCATACTTTCACTCAGAAACCTCATTCCAACTTTAAAATGTTACACATCTTTCTGACATTATTCGTGTAAGACAACTTTTAAATCAGATTCATACTTTTAGAAATATTAAACATGGTTCAGACCTTGGTAAAGAGGCTTTCTTCAGATTTTAACATTAACTAGAGTGCGTGATGTCACAGCTAGAGTGTAAGAAATCTCAGGACAGCTTGAAATTCGCCTTCATATATTTTTTTTAAACCTGCCATAATTCCCAAACCCTACACTCCTGAGACATCATTTTTCATGAAAGACCTCTCTTAGGTTGGAAAATAAAAAAAGATTAGGCAAAAATAATTAAGCAAAATGCCTCTTGAGGGCATGAAGTGACAAAAACGTTCAACATGTCTCCCTTAAGGCCCATTCTAAATTCAGCCTGATCTTTCCTCACAGCAGCAGCTGCACACCTTTAGTTAATCTGCCAAAAAGGCCAAATTATTGACCCGAAAGTACACAAAAAGTACACTTCAGATGCTCAGGGTCCTTGACATGCTTCACGCGTTGACATTTCACCGATATCTGTTACGGTTCTTCAACAAAACGTTCACATGTAAGAGGTTTATCTCTCATTCAGAACAATGGAAAGGCTCTCCTCTCGCTGATTACTGCACATCACCATGGAAACCTTTGATCTCTGGGCTCAAGCACAGGTGTTTCATAACGTGGTTAGCTCAAACATAAACACCTGTGTGTTGGAGATATGACATGATGATGTCATATCTCCAACTGACATGCTCAGAACGCCACCAAACATCACATGATGGTTAACACTGAACAGCTCTACGTCAAATCTGATGTTACGTAATGTGGTGTTACTATGGCAACGCATCCCTCGCCATAAAACACGATGTTGCTGTAACTCCAATGGACACGGTCCAATTGTCCCCCAATCTTCACTTGTATATCACCTCTCCATGCCTCAACAGCTCTACGCGTATTCTGAGATCTCACCAAATGCCGTTTCCACGGAAATCCCTCGCCATAAAACACGATGTTGTCGTAACTCCTATGAAAATGGTCAAAACACCACCAGACTTCAGATGATGGTTAATGGTCCAGCCCTCAACATGTCTATGTGTCATTAGTGAGTTTTCCTCAAAAGCTGTTGCCATAGCAACGCATCCCTCGCCGTAAAACACGTTATTGCTATAACTCCTATGAAAATGCTCCAAACGGCTCAAAACTTCACAGGTTTGGTAACGATGCAGCAATCAACACATCTAAGTGTATTACGGGGTGTCATCAAATACCGTTGCCATGGCGACAGATCATTCGCCATCAAGTTAGTTAAAAAGTTTGCAGTTCAAATACTCTGCTGCTTTTCCAAGCCTTTTTACTTTCTTTTCTTCACTCATCACACATTCAAGCCCCCAGTGTTCATGTATCATTTCAATCTAAATTCTTCACTTTCTTCTTACACATTACATTTTAGCATAACAATTCAGCATCAGCTTTTCAGCATAAAGCATTCCCACTAGCAATTTCTTCAGGAATTGCATTCTCTATTTTCTATTCGTTCCACCTTGTTCTCCATCTTGACTTCTTTTCCTGGACTGCCTCATATATAGATAAGATGCCCAGCATAAATAACGTTATTTAGTTTGGTTAAAATAAATAGATTGAAGATTTACTGAGATGTGTCGACTCTAGGTCTCCTTGGAAGTGTCGGAAGGAGTCCTGAGAACAACTATTCCAGCTAAAGGAGTGCAGGTAAAAGGTAAGATCTAACTGAACCTGACAAACAAAGGAGCAAACAATATCTGACAATAGTGGATATGTAAGGTATGTACTTAATTTTAGGGCCAGATTAAAAGTAGGATCAAATGCATCATCGCTAAACTCTGTGCATTGTCTAACAGTGAGCAAGTCATACCAGCGCAAACATACTAGTGATTACTACAAACGATTGACCTAAGGACTACTGTCATCTATTAATCAAATCATGCTGTAGTCTTTCAAATATTTGCATTTGGCTTAGATATTATCTCCATTGGACATGTGGATTTCCATTACACTGATTTGCTTTGCTGTTGTCTTTTTAGAGCCATCTAAAGTAGCCGTAGTGTAACGCGTAGCCATTTAAAATGATCTTTCTTTTCTGTTGTGGAAACAGTGACAGGTAATGGTGAGAGCCGACTGATGGTGGAGTCCAGCAGCCTGGAGGCCCTCAATGAGCTGCTGGCTGATGTGTCCTATAACAGCACTATTTACCACATACACACCGGAGACCTCGGTATGCATCTAAGACATTAAAACTAAACTAGAAAAAGTCTGTCTTTATTTAGAACAAATGTCTTTGCCTGAATTAAATTCACAAAATTACAGAAGACCTATTAGAGCAAATGTAATTAAATAGAATTGCAAAATCATAAAGTTGTCGATGCTTTGTACAGGTTTGTGTCTGTGTGTATTTAATCTAGAGAAATGTGTTTGTGCTTCTGTTCTCAGCATCCTTCCAGTTTGAGGACCATGAAGCTGTGTTTCCCATTACCATCAAACAGCCTCAACCTCCAGTCCTGTACGACATGGGAAAAGGTGGGAGTTCACTCACCGTGGGGATAACACACTCATTTATTTATGGCAGGAAGGAGCTGCTTCTCTTCTTTGTCAAATGATGCTCTTGATCATTGGACAGTGGATCTCATGATGTCTTCATGTGTCTTTTCTTGAAATAACTCTTCTTCTCTATATGTCAGATATCAACTCTCAAGTCACCATCATCACAAAGACGTTCCTGCGCTACCCAGAACTCAATGTGTTGTTGAAAACCATCAGAGAATTCTACAAAGACATTGAAATCATCATTGCAGATGACAGCATGGAACCAGAGAAAATTACAGGACCTCACATCCAGCATTTCATCATGCCTCCAGCTAAGGTATACACACACACACACACGCACACGCACACGCGCACGCACACGCACACGCACACGCACACGCACACGCACACACACACACACACACACACACACGCACACGCACACACACACACACACGCACACGCACACGCACACGCACACGCACACGCACACGCACACGCGCACACGCACACGCACACATGCACACGCACACATACACACGCACACGCACACGCACACGCACACACACACACACCCCAACAAAAACGTGTACACACTGTAATGTGAGAACAAGCCTAATGCAACTCAAAGAGGCGTAACATCTAAAATTACCAATAAAACATGAATAATGCTTTCCTCCATCAGGGCTGGTTTGCTGGCAGGAACCTGGCGGTCTCCCAGGTCACCACCAAGTACTTCCTGTGGGTGGACGATGACTTCCTGTTTACCAAGTTGACCAAAATCGAAGAGCTGGTGAAGGTGATGGAGGCGGTCCCAGAACTGGACGTGGTAAGACTGAAATGGCTCGTTTCTAAAGGGCTCCGCTTGGGTTAAATACTTGTTGTGTCTACTAGCTGTGAAGCATGTGAGACTTTCATCCCCTTTTCCATCGAAGAGGTTCCAGGGCCAGTTTCGGAGACGATGCCCAATTGCCAACCAGTTCTTCCGGCTCTCTGCCCCAATTTACTGGTTGCATTTGGAACCACCAATTTGCTGGGATGGAACCGAGAACTGCATCGAAAGAGATTTATGTCGGAGGCTGGTGTGAGATTTGCCTGAGCAGTAACAGTTCATGGCGAGTACTGCAAAACACATTAAGTTGTAGCAGAAGCAATAGAGCTGAGAACTCAAAGTAAACATTTATTTATGTCACGCAACATTAACCAGGCGTAGGTAGGACATTAATCGCCGCAGAGAGCGTTACCTGCCACTCTGATCCACCGACCCCCCCCCTCACAAACACACACACACACACACACACACACACACACACACACACACACACACACACGCACGCACACACACACACACACACACACACACACACACACACACACACACACACACACACACACACACGTAGCCATCAGGCTGCACAATACAGTCTAAACTTCAACCTGAACTCACGTCTGCTCACTTAAATGTAAATATATTTAACATGTTCATTAAAATGCTCCACTTTTTACTGTGATATCTGTTTCAACAGTTACTTTATCACTTTATTTGTATTATTATTATTCTTTTCAATTCTAATTTATCTTTATTTTGTACCTGTTTTTAACTCTGACTATAAACGCCTGAAATAAAGTTCCATCTGATCTGATCTTATCGGGGCTCAAATGTTACCATGTTATAATAAACGCTGTAATGTAACATACTGAGCGCTTCTACTTTTTATATTTAAAGTTGCTGCTATTTTTTTAATACAATACTTTGCCTTCAAGTGAGTATCTAAGGACACACATGTTTGTACTCAGGCTGTAGTGCTACGGGGGCTAACATGTCAGTACGTTATATTAAACACTGTAGTATAACATCATAGTTATTCTGCATACTGAGTACTTTTTATATTTAAAGTACAAGCTGTTGATGCTTCTTTACTTAAATAACAAATTCAATACAAGACTTTGCATTCAAATAGAGTATTTAAGAACAAAAGGATGTGGTCTTTTAGTTAAGCTCAGGATCTGTGTACTTCTTCCCGTTCTCTAAACTAAACAGCTTTTTTAATGATGTCCATGTCCCTCTGAATGACGTCTCTATGTCCTTTCATCTCGTGTCTGAATGTTCCTCACCATGTTTCCTGTTAAAGACACTTCAGCAAACCGTCTCACTGAAAGAGGAAGGAGAGTTAATGCATGTTAACCGTGATTAAATGTTCCTCCGTTACGCACAAAGCCACTTCCTGTTCAGATGACTCCAACAGTTCATTATGACATGAAAACATTTCAGCCCCATTTAGCATTTTTTAAGGATCTATTTCAACCCTTAAAAGGACATTTTTAGAGTCCCCACACATTCTTACACAAACAGAACGTCACAGATAAATGCGGCTTCATTTGTCTAATCCTCCCTCGGGTACTTATTCAGGTGAGAACGCGATCTACTAGGACAGTTCCAGGGACTAAAGAGTTCGGGGGGAACAAGTACCGGGGACAAGTACCGGCTAAGTACTTGGTGTGAAAGCGGCTATTGTTCTTAAAAGCGACAACTGGTTCAACTCGTATGCAAGGTGTCGGTTGTTCAAGGAGGGGGAGGCCTTTGGATTAAAGTCGTTAGCTATGAACTGGTGTTGGAGTTTCTCACAGTACAGTCGTTTAGGCGCTGTTTACACGGGAACGAAATGGGTTGTATCCGCTACTTTTCTCTTTCGTATAGCCCGTTCGTTCACACAAGGCCGTAACGGAACGGCGGAAACGGACCCCTCAAACGATAACGGGTCCAAAGGTGGATAGATCTGCGGACGGAACGCTCTGGGGGGCCAAACGGCTCCGTGTGTACGCCCTATACGATAATTTCCTGATAACGATGAAGCCATAGCCGCACCTCTCCCCACCTCTGCTGCTCACTGCTGTAGCATGGTACTCGTTATCAAAAAAGTCTTCTGTTCACACGCATTCGGCTCATTTAACGTGTCCGTTCACACGAGACCACTGGAGACGCTGTAGTACATATGCCGGGCCTGTAAGTGGCGCCACAAAATACACCAAAAGCAGCGAAGAAGACCTCCCTGCATGGTTGCCCTTCTGTTTATTCTCCGCGGTGGATTTAGCAACATGTAGTTCATGTAGTTCTCCATGTCCACTTGTTGCGGATGGTTGTGGTAGAGGAGCTGTAGATGTTGCACTAACAGCTGTAGCATGGTCATTAGCTACTGTCAGTAACTACTGCTACTGACCATGCTACAGATGTTAGTGCAAAATCTACAGCTCCTCTACCACAACCATCAGCAACAAGTGGACATGTAGAACTACATGAACTACATGTTGCTAAATCCACAACGGAGCATAAACAGAATGGCAACCATGGCAACCATGCTCGGGGGGTCTTCTTCGCTGCTTTTGGTGTATTTTGTGGTGGAAGTACAGCGCCACTTACAGGCCTGGCATATGTACTATAGCGTCTTCAGCGCTTTCGAGCGGTCTCGTGTGAACGGAAGACTTTTTTTATATCGAATTTGGTTTGTTTGCGTTCCCGTGTAAATGGGGCCTTCTCACCGTCTTGCCAAACCTGTACTTTGACTCTTTAACCTGTTAAGCACCAAGCCTGTTTTTCATGTTTCAGGCCCGAAAATGACATGCCCAAAACAAATGACTACAACTTAACTTCTAAAAGGGTTATATGAATAATTTATTTTATCAAAGCAAGGTTACATCTGTGAGTTGGATGTAGAGTGTCAGAATCAATATAGATGTTTTTTATTTTAAAGAAAATTCAGATTTTACAAAGTAAAAAACTGTAAATTATAGTGTCCATCCAAAAATTATTTTTTACAGATAGTGAAAACTACCCTTGGATGATGGGTTAGTAGACTAAAAGCTTTAGGAATCCAAAGTACAACATATAATAAGTACCCTGTATCAAGATTGATGCAAAACAAGTGACATTTGACCTGTTTAGAGAGGTTTAGCCAAAACCACCCCACCTCTGAGGTGATTTGGGTGAAAATGGTTTTTTTTCTATATCTCTGGCCCCCCTTGCTCGATTTTGATGGTTGACACCTCTTTCTGACCGTTAGAGCCAATAGAATCGAATGGGGAGGCTCACACACACACACATTGTGAAGAGAAAAGGTGGGGGCTGTGCGCATGTAAATGTAAAGCAGAGTGGAGCTACATTCTAGCTCTGGCATTTGGAAACAAAAAAGCAGTTTTATTGCTTATGGGTTCTAGCTACTTAGCTCCACATGTTATGATGTACGCTTTCGTTTATAGCGTCGCAAATGTTTATCACTGAGTGTTGAGGTGGGCACCCCCAGATTCTGTGTCTCCAGGCGATGCTAATCGATGGGTTGGCTGTGCATCTAGGATAAGTAATAAAGGAGTTATGAGTGAGTTTAGGTGCAGTGATAGGTTAGCATTTTTCGCTCCTGGCTAATTCAGAGGCTGAGTGTTAGCATTGTGGTTTTTTTTTTAAAACAAAAATGAAAAAGATCAGTTAGCTGAGTTTCTTCCCGTTACATAACCGACTATAAAACATTCATAGTTTATTAAATATTAAGATTCCTTAGACGTTGTTTCCTGCAAATGACGCGTTTATCCGCCCGGTACCAGGTAACAGGTTAAGCCTCGCAAAAAGTTCAGTGCCATGTTAGCAAAGCGCTACCTCTGTCCCTAGCAAGAGGGTGTTCTCCACAGCAGGAGACATTGTTAGTGCCAGCAGATCTGCCCTTTCGGCAAGCAATGTGGACAAATGAATTTTTCTTTAAAAAAAACATGAAAATACAATGACAAGCAAGCAAGTCCTAATGTCAAACTAGTACAGTACAGTTCAAGTACAGATTATTTCAGTTCATCTGCACCTTAATGTTTATTTTATTATATTTTGTATTTATTTGAGTGAATATTCAGTTTAATAATAATTAAAAACCCAAAACAAATATTTTATATTTTGTGAGTACTAGTACAGTAACGTTCAAATACAGATTATTTCAGTTCATCGAAATGCTGCACCTTAATGTTTATTTTATTATATTTTGTATTTATTTGAGTGAATACATTATTCACAGTTTAATAATAATTAAAAACCCCCAAAAAATATTTCATGTTTTGTGATCATTTTTTCTGCTGTACCGAAAACGTACCGAACCGTGACCTAAAAACCGAGGTACGTACCGAACCGAAATGTTTGTGAACCGTTACACCCCTAGTGAATAATAATGAATATGTTGTACATATACCCAGTTAATGTTCCACGACCTGGGGTTTTATATAATATGTAATGCACTTTTTTAACCTGTTAAGCACCTAGCCTGTTTTTCATGTTTCAGGCTCGAAAATGACATGCCCAAAAGAAATGACTACAACTTAACTTCTAAAAGGGTTATATGAATAATTTCTTTTATCAAAGCAAGGTTACATCTGTCAGTTGGATGTAGAAGTGTCAGAATCAATATAAATGTTTTTTATTTTAAAGAAAATTCAGATTTTACATAGTAAAAAACTGTAAATTATAGTGTCCGTCCAAAATTTATTTTTTACAGATAGTGAAAACTACCCTTGGATGATGGGTTAGTAGACTAAAAGCTTTAGGAATCCAAAGTACAACATATAATAAGTACCCTGTATCAAGATTGATGCAAAACAAGTGACATTTGACCTGTTTAGAGAGGTTTAGCCAAAACCACTCCACCTCTGAGGTGATTTGGGTGAAAATGGTTTTTTTCTCTATCTCTGGCTCACCTTGCTCGATTTTGAGGTTTGACACACCCTTCTGACCGTTAGAGCCAATATAATCGAAGGCGGAGGCTCACACATACACACATTGTAAAGAGAAAAGGTGAGGGCTTCGCGTTTGAAAATCTAGGTTTGAGTGGAGCTACATTCTAGCTCTGGCATTTGGAAACTAAAACGCAGTTTTATTGCTTATGGATTATCAGAAATAATTTCAAAGAAGGCACAGATACATAGGATGAACCTATGGATTAACTGCAGCATCGTTTTATCGTTTTAATGCCATTGAAGACCAGTTTTGACCAAGGTAAGCCATGTTAGCGTTTCTAGCTACTTAGCTCCACATGTTATGATGTACGCTTTCGTTTATAGCGTCGCGAATGTTTATCACTGAGTGTTGTGGAGGGCACCGTTAGATTCTGTGTCTCCAGGACACCAAAAATGAGTGGTTGGCTGTGCATCTAGGATAAGTAATAAGGGAGTTAGGAGTGCCGTTTCAGGTTAAATATTTTCGCTCGTGGCTAATTCAGAGGCTGAGTGTTAGCATTGTGGGGTTTTTTTTGGAAAAAAAAATTAAAAAGATCATTTAGCTGAGCTTCTTCCCGTTACATGGATATAAAACATTCATAGTTTATTAAATATTAACATTCCTTAGACGTTGTTTCCTGCAAATAACGCGTTTTTCCGCCCGGTACCGGGCGGGCCGTGCGTAACAGGTTAACAGAAGTATTATTTGGTTCGTTATTTTTGTTTTTGAAATCACCATTACGCAAATGGAGGGGCATGTCTCTCACCGTTTGCAAAATGTGATTGATTGATTGATAATGTGTTAACAAGAGCCTATTCCAGCAGGTACACAATGAGCAGGTAGTAAGATTATAAGCAGTTCTCTTGTCTCTCTCTTCCTTTCAGCTTGGCGGTAAAGTACAAGGAGACCAGTTTTATTTCTCTCTCATCTATGAGGAAGGAGACGAAGTGGAAGGTGGCTGCATGTACAGGAAGTCCAGAGGGAGGTACCGCTCTCTTCCTGGTTACCCAGAATGCTCATTGGTCAGTGGGGTGGTCAACTTCTTCCTGGCTCGTACAGATGCCGTACAGAGGGTGGGATTCGACCCTCAGCTCAAGAGGGTAGCACACTCAGGTAGGTCTAGATGGTTTGCAGTCCAAGTGGCAGTAAGTCCACACTCTTTCAGTTGTTGCTGTCCATGATCGTAGTTGGCTTTTTTTTCCTAAATGGCAAATGTCTGTCTCTGCCTCTAGAGTTCTTTATGGATGGCCTGGGCTCCTTGATGGTGGCAACATGTGGCCATGTGTCTGTTTCCCATCAGGCCAGACTTAAACACAAGGACACCAAGCTCTACCAAGAGTTCAGATACCCTCCAAAGAGTGATGTGACCTCAAAGCTGCAGCTTCACTTCTTCAAAAATCACCTGAAGTGTATAAAATATGGATAATGTATTAAAGTAACCTATATGTTAATTTTTGATTCAAGATTCAAAGATGTATTGTCATATACACTACTACGGTGAAGATATGCAATGAATGAAACACTTAGGTCAAAGGTTCCTCAACAGTGTAATTAAAAGATATCCAATTCTTCTTCTTTTTTAAATAAATAAAGCTCAGGAGTTTGTATTTATCATTAATGATGGTCATATTATGTATTGTGCTTTTTTACATTGTGTTAAGTAGCCTACTGTCACTGTGTTAAACTGCACTATATAGTATTGGACAAAAGCTCTCATGTTATCTTACAATATAACAAGGTAAGGGAAATGATAAGAAAGTAAACCAATGTTGTTTGATACGTTGTTGAACCACAAGTGGGGTATTTACTGACCTACTGCCAGTGACGTGTGGTGAGGTTCATGGCTGGTGAGGCACTGACTCTTTCAGAGCCAGATTTACAAATATTATATTTTGACCTTAATCGAAATATTCTGTTATTTTCAAAAGCTTTTTTAGTCTGATGTTTCGTTTAATTTTAAACAGACCGTTCAACAAAAGGATACCCAACATTTAAATATTGGATTGTTCTCTCTTAGTAAGATCCCATTTTCATTACAGTTGTGGTCTTACCTTGACTTGAAGATGAAGTCCATGCTATCCTTCTGGACAACAATCTCTACTACTTTTTTGTAAAAGTCCTCCAATTATCTTCCTCTACTTTCAAAAGTCTAGCTTGTTGTTTGCGTCTATCGTCTCTGCGTAAAATAACAGTAGCAACAAGAACCTATGGGCTCACGTGCGCCCCCTTCAGTGCGGCAGAGGTTATGGCTGCCTCCCCTGGTGCTTTTTTTATTTCCGTTGTATGATGAGACCAGCGAGCCTAAATATCATATATACGTGAAATAAGTTCTTTAGAGACTATGGATGGCGAGGACACGTGTAATAAAGGGATCTACACACATTACATTTGTGACCTACAGTGAGATGGTAACAGGCATGCGCTTAGAGCCTGCGCTCCAGCCAGTTTCTGTGGCTTATAAGGATGCTGTTTCCATCACATTAGTATGCATAAAAAGTGACAGGTCACCACCCCCCCTAATGATTCTAATGACCCCATTTGATATGCTAATGACCCTTTTGTTCGAGGTGTTATCACATGTAGGTGTGATATCACAGTTAGGTGTGATATCCTTTGATGTGAGGGTTGAGGTGGTATCGCGTGTAGGTGTGATATGCCCCCCTGTAGTAGACCCTTTGTTGTCTAATCTAATTACCCTTTGATGTCTGTCCTTTGTTGTCTAATCTAATTACCCTTGATGTCTGTCCTTTGATGTGAGGTGTTATAACGTGCCGGTGCGATATCACACCGGCATGTTATAGGCCTTTGATGTCAATCTAATTAGCCTTGATCTATAATCGAATTAGCCTCTGAAGTCCGTCCTTTGATCAGTGTTTGTAACTAGTGTTAATTAAGGCAGTCTCTTTGAAGTTGTGTGAGACTGTCTCACACCCCGTCCCCTCTCCCCCCTTCCTCTCCCCCTTCCTGTCACCCCTTCCTGTCACCCCCCTTCCTTTTGCTGTGATGCCAGAAGATAGAGGGGGGGTGGAGTTAGGTAAAAAAGAAATCCGTTCAAACTAGATAAAAAGCCAGTCATTTCCAGTCACTAAGTCACCTAAAACTTTCAAAAACAAAATGGCTAAGAGACGCATCGATATGGGTTTAATCAGCGAGACGCCTGTGACAACTTACCGCCATCCGTCGGGAGTGCCAGTCAAGAAACGGATGCAGTATCTGTGCCGGGTTCAGACCCCTCCGTCTGAGGCTCTTCATGAAAAATGGAGTCTGGATGTGTGAGACTGTCTCCCCCCGTCCCCCTCACACCCCTTCCTCTCCCCCCTTCCTCTCCCCCTTCCTGTCAACCCCTGATTTTGTTATCAGCCATTAATTTTGACTCACTAAGTCACCTAAAACTTTATTGTCCTCTCTAAATTAGATTAGTTTTTAATATGATTTGTGTTAACTAAGGATGTTCTTTTTAAGTTGTATGGCCTGTGAACTAATGTTTAATTACTTTATTGACTATAAGGAAGTCTCTTTTGAAGAGGGTAATAATAATTTAAAATATCTTAATGACCCCCCTGATCTTGTATTTTTAATGTTTAATTACTTCACACAACTTTAAAGAAGCCCCTATGAAGTTGTTGTTCTTTTGAAATAGTTTGGCTTGTTAACGGGATGTTCTCTTAAGTTGTATGGCTTGTGAACTAATGTTTAATTACTTTATTAACTACAAGGAAGTCTCTTTGAAGAGGGTAATAATAATTTAAAGATCTTAATGACCCCTTGATCTTGTCTTTTTTTATTGTTTAATTACTTTATTAACTATAAGGAAGATTTACTGGTGTGCTACCCTAGATGATGTAAATAGTCTAAGTGCCATGTTAGGGGGACATTACGGAACTCAGGAGTCCGCCCTTTGAGGCTTGAAGAGCGGACAAAGAGGTGTATTTACTGGTGTTGATCCCTGGATGATGTAAATAGTCTAAGTGCCATGTTAGGGGGGACATTACGGAACTCAGGAGTCCGCCCTTTGAGGCTTTTGTTAACATTAATGCTTTTTGCTTTTGTTTTTGTTACTAAGATACTTTTTAGATACACTTTGAAGTGAGCAACACTTTACAACTGGTACTTTGTAAGGAATTTAGTTTCTTGGTAGAATATAAAGTACTTTGTATGGAATTGGGTTTCTTTAGGGCTGTTTCCGTGAGACAATGCAGTTTTGATTTTAAGTTTCAACTTTCAAGGCTTTAGGTCATATCCCCATTAGCTACAGTGCAGATATGTCAATGAAAAATATAGGTCACAGGCTCCTCCAACAGTTCAACTATATATATATATATAGAGCACATACAACAGATAAAATACTGCAATAGAATGTTTTGATATGACAGATTTGTGCGTAATTCTCTCACAAAGGAACTGTAAGATACACGTTTATGTATGCAAAAAGTTAAAACTAGAAAAAATGAAATACTTTTTCTAAATAGATGTTATTTAAGAATGTGACTCTTAATGGCAGTTTTTGATTTAAGTAAGACAATCCACTTAAACAATGTCGTTTTTGATGACTTTACTGATTTTTGCTTTTTTCTGCTACTTACTTTTGGATACAGTTTGTTGTCTGAAAACTTTACAACTGGTAAAATGTCAATCACTGTGTAACACATTTTATTTTCTTAAGGACTGTCACTCTAAAAGACAAGTTTTGTGATTTTAACACTTTTTTACTGACACTAGGCAGATTTTGGCTTTTTTCTCTTGCCAAGATACTTTTAGACACACTTTGAGGTATGCAAAAGTTAAAACTAGAAAAATCAAAATACTTTGTCTAAATAGATGTTATTTAACCTGTTAAGCCCGAGAGACCCCGGTACCGGTGATGAATTGGAAATGGGGGACCCTGATGTAAACAAGACGAAAGTCTTTCTCTGGTCTGCATCCCCTTAACAATTGTATGTTTTGAGCTGTACTGTACTGTACCCAATATACAAGCTGTTAATAAACTTTTCAATCAATCAATCAAACCGGGGCACTGCCGCAACATCTTGCAGGAAACAGTGTCTGAGGGCATGTTCATTTAATAAACTATGAATGTTTTATATCCATGTAACGGGAAGAAACTCATCTAACTGATCATTTTTATTTTATTTTCAAAAGAAAACCCACAATGCTAACACTGAGCCTCTGAATTAGCAATGAGCGAAAAATGCTAACAGATTACTGCACCGAAAGTCACTCACAAAACTATTATTATTATTTATCTTTTCCCCACATCCATGACATCGATTCACATCGTGAGGTGACACAGAATCGAAGGGTACCCTCATTATCACTGAATTATATGAAATCGTGACGTTATAAACAAAAACGGACATCAAAACAGGTGGCGCTAGGTAGCTAAAAATGCTAACATTTTTACCTTGGCTCTGTAGTCTCTCCAAAGTGGTCTTCAATGGCATTAAAACGATAAAAACGCTGCTGAAGTTAATCCATAGGTTAATCCAATGTGTCTGTGTCCCTTTGAAATGATTTCTGATAATCCATGAGCATTGAGACTGCTTTTCCGTTTCTAGATGTCAGAGCGAGAGATAGTTTCACTCTAATGCAAAATTACATGCGCAAAGCCTTTTTGTTTTACAATGAGTGTGTGTGGGGGACTCCCCCTTCGATTCTATTGGCTCTAACGGTCAGAAAGAGCGAGAGAGATTTGGAAATAGAGTGGCGAAGTCCCTCCCCTTCCGGTTGAGCCCCATGGGACCTTATTTCGGAAAAGTTATGCATTGAAGTCAATGGAGAGAGAAAGATTATCTTTCGATCCCGTTTGAATTGTGCCATGAATTACACATATGATGTTTGTCAATTTAAAAGATAATTTTGCAAGTAAAAAAAAAAAAAATTTGTCGTAAAACTGTGAAGTAACACTTTAACATTTTGGGTTACTTAATGTTACTTCATGTTAAGGCTAATAAAAATGACAAGGCTGTAATGCTAACTAACGTGCTAGCTACTAGCTAGCTTGATCCAGAGTACTCCTCTTTCATCAGACGGGAAGCGAAAGAACGAGCAAGACCCATTGCTGGTATGATAACAACCTGGTACTAAGCACACAGGCATCTTGTTAAAGTTATCTTATCTTAGCCAGCGCCATATAGATAGATTATATCTATCTAGATTCTATCCATATAGATAGATTCTATCTATATGGCGCTGATCGTATATATACGGTATTATACGTATATCGTAGTGTCTCAATTGTGACATCACTTACGCGACTCTGGGATTTGTAGTCTTTCTAGTTGCGTATTTTTCATAGTCTTATATTTCAACAGTTTTACGACAAACTGTGACTTTTTTGACATGGAAATGATTTTTTAAGATTGACAAACATCATATGTGTAATTCATGGCACAATTCAAACGGGATAGAAAGATAAGTTTTCTCTCCCCATTGACTTCAATGCATAATTTTTCCGAAATAAGGTCCCATTACCCGGAAGTAAGTGGGCGTGACTTCGCCACTCTATTGGTCCGTGCACAAAGCATTGTGGGGATTTTAAGACCGCGGAGTCTACACATGTGCAGCCTCGACATTTCTCGCTACGAAGTACGCCGGCCTCGGTAGAATTCCAAGTATGCTGGACATTGGAACAGTCCTTCGGCGGGACTCGATGATGTAGTATGCTTGAAATAGTGGCTCTGGAACAGCCTTCCTCGACATTGAGAAACACCCACTGACACCCACAGGAGGAGGGAAAAATATCTGCACACAAATGACATAATGATCCAGGGTCATAACAGCGCCGAAAACTTCATTTACAGACGCTATGAATACATTAATTTCTATAAAAGCCGGCCAAAAAAAGTTTCAGGAACACTGAAGCATCTGTACAAAAGTTACACTACGTAATGCCATGTTAAATGTGATGGATTGAAAAATCAGACACAATTTTAGAACATTTTCTGGCTATATTACGTACGTCCACGTAAATAATTCATTACCCATCATCTCAACTTCACATAAGAGAAAAAAATGCCTATAAGCCTATTCTTTTTGCCTAACTGTCGCCGAGACCTATCACAGAGTATGTAAATTACAATTTTGTCATTTTTTATAAACAATATATAAAGAGCATAATGTGTTGCAATGACGTCTCGCACCATACGCTTCAGCTGAGAACGGAATTTCGATGCAGTGGGGAGCATTCTCATGGCGTCTATTATCAACGCTATGGGAGGTCTATGAAGGTCTATGGGACGCCCTGCCCGTTGAAAACTGACGCTCAAGGGGTACCATGTGCGTAATAGGGTGACGGGGAGGGGCGACCGTCAACATGTGACGAGTTGGGAGTGAGAACGTGTTGATCCACTAATCATCACCACATTTTAAGCTGTAAACATGTCTACTACAGACTACTGGTTCACATGAATAACTGTGACAAAGAATAGATACTGAAATGTGTTCCAAAATAACCTCTTCTCCATGTATGTGTATACTCTGATGGATGAACATAATCTAGGGTTACCCATTCATTTCCTATAAGGGTCGTTTTTGACACCATTGACGCCAATTCAATGGAAGTGGTGATCAGCAATGTTATTGTTCAGATCCCTTCTGTAGAGGATATCATGAGGTCTTGAGGTAATCAGATGTAAAACACAATATTTGTGATTGATCAAAGTAGTTCATCGGTCAGATTTGACCCGAACAGAGCATGAGGGTTAACGGTTTCTTTGCTGTAATGTATTCCGTCACCTCCTTACCCTAATCCCTCTTAGGTGCCTTACAAACGATGGACGTCCGCTCCTGGGAGCGTCGGAGTGGTGCGGTCACCCTAAGTGACAGACCTAAAGTATCCGGGATTCAGGCATCTTCCCTGGCTTGTACATTTTTGGTGATGCGCCCTGGAGGTATCAGACTATTTTAAACAACTTTTCCCCGCCTTTCAAACACTTATTCCGGGGTTTTAGCCAGTCATTTTGCACGAAATCATTTAACATTGACGGTCTCCTGAAAAAGCACATATTCTGTGCATTTTCAGGAGAGCGTCTATGTTAAATGATTTCGTGCAAAATGACTGTCTAAAACTCTCTTCCAGACATTTAAAAATACTTTCCCCGACCATTTAAACATTATTTCTGGCTTGTAAAGTGCAGTTATGCGCCCTGGAGATATTGCACTATTTACAAAATGTAGCACTCTGTTTATTTCACACCTCCAGGAGAGACCAGGGGGAAATCACCTCTCTCTGCCCGCTCACAGAGCCCCGAAGGACGGGTGTTGTGACTGCCCGGCCCGGCTTTACAATATACTCGCTCCAGCCACGGATCATCTTCATGTTTCTTAGGAACAGCCAGTCTGACAGGCGGTTAACACCATGGGCCATGTATACTATGAAGTTCTTTATCCGGCTGATCTTCGACACAACATTGTCTTTCTGTTTTACTGTCGGAGCGACACCCAAACAGTGATCCAAGTATGTCTGAAGGTACGCCTCCATGCTTCTAGGCAACGTGATTTCACGCATGGTATTCCCCCGTCCATACCCAGTGGACCAGTAATTTGAGGGAGAGGGCAAGTCATTAGCCAGCTTAGAGGCACGGGTCTTCCGGCATACAGGGGTCTCGCTACCGGAGGCTACTGCAAACATGACAGTTTCCACCGGGGTCTTCACAGGGGTCTCGCTACCGGAGGCTACTGCAAACATGACAGTTTCCACCGGGGTCTTCACAGGGGTCTCGCTACCGGAGGCTACTGCAAACATGACAGTTTCCACCGGGGTCTTCACAGGGGTCTCGCTACCGGAGGCTACTGCAAACATGACAGTTTCCACCGGGGTCTTCACAGGGGTCTCGCTACCGGAGGCTACTGCAAACATGACAGTCTTCACCGGGCTCTTCCCAGGGGTCTCGCTACCGGAGGAAACTGGTAATATGACAGTCTTCACTGGGCTCTTCACAGGGTTCTTGACCGGTCTCTTCCCACCGGAGGCTACTGCAAGCATGACAGTCTTCACCGGGCTCCTCACAGGGGTCTCGCTACCGGAGGTTACTGGGGACTGCATGACAGTCTTCACCGGGCTCTTCACAGGGGTATTGCTGCCTGAGGCTACTGTGTTTATGCCGGAGGTACTTGGGATTGCCAGGCCCTTAAATCGTATACATTCGTCCTCTTCCTCAAGAACAGCAGCACTCTGCTTCCTGGGTTTTAGCTCCTTTTTCAGCCTGGAGCGCAGGGTCTTCACCTCATCATTGAGGGCATCCTTCTGAGCCCTCAATGCCACATTTTCCAGCATCACCTGCCTGCAGTCCTCGTTGTCACACTCGGTATGTGGGGAGAAGGGTGGAGGGTGCCCGGGGTATTCCTCCTCATTGTCTATATCCAATGATGTATGGATGGGGTTAGTCCAGGGGTCGGCAGCGAGGCCCCCCCCGCCCTCCTGTTGATAGATCACGAGCGTCAAGCTCCTCAACATCCTCAACCCCCCCCCCCCCCCCCCCCCCCCCCCCCGTTGATAATTCTCGATCGTTGGCACGCTGATAATTTTTTTTTTTTTAAATGGCACTTCATATCAAAAAGGTTGCCGACCCCTGGGTTAGTCTCACGGAGGTCATGGAGCAACTGCAGTGCCACACTATGCTTCAGCCTTGCCATGACCTGATGTGCCTCATGTCGGAACAACTCAGGGTGGTCATGTTTTACATGACGGTCCAGTCTCTTCCCAGCGTACGAACACCCAGCGATGGGACAGGGTTTGGTCCGAACATTTATCCTTCCACTGGCTATTTTCAGGAGGATTCCCCTCTCCTCCAAGTTCCGCACTGCATGCTTGTGCTTAAGGTGTTTGTTCAACCGGGCATTCAGATGACATCCTTACTGAAACACACATAATGAATTTGATCAAAATTATGTTATAGTTCTCCGTTTATATGCGTTAGCGTGAGCGGTGGTTGCGACACTGGGTCCGATGCATCAATTCATGGTGCATGGACGAAGGGAAGTATTGGGTTACCACCGGGTCAGATGGTCCCACTTCCGCACCAACGCGGGGCTGGTGATGGCAACATTGGGTCCGATGCATCAATACATGGTGCCCCGACCAGGAGAGGGTTTGGGGTACCCCGGAACCAGGCACCACCCCAGCAGGAAACGGGTTGTATGGTCAAAGGAGGAAAGAGTGATAGAACCGGGGTAAAGCAAAGAAAGTGTCCGACAATAGTGACTTGTGAGGCGGCCAGAGAGTCTGTCATATCTCGGTCCTATCCTCCAGGCAACGCTGTGGCCAAAACTGGGCTAAAAACTAAAAAAACTAAAAAATATTTCATCCAGGGAAATTTGGGTGAAAATGAAAAAAAAGTACCCGGAAATAGTGCTTCATTAGCCAGCAGCAGTCCCCTGTCGACTCATGTGACATTCCTCCAGGGTTACATAGAACCAGGGTGTGGGCTCCGAGCCATCTCCGAGACATCTCTAGTCCGTGTTGATAATGGGGGAAATGTACCCCAAAATAGTCCTTCATTAGCCAGCAGCAGTCCCCTGTCGACTCATGTGACATTCCTCCAGGGTTACATAGAACCAGGGTGTGGGCTCCGAGCCATCTCCGAGATATCTCTAGTCCGTGTTGATAATGGGGGAAATGTACCCCAAAATAGTGCATCATGACTCAGCAATCATCACACTCAACTTTGGTGAGAACCGGGCAAAGGGGTCAAAATCCGTCAATGTGGGGGGTGAAACGGCTGTACGCGAGCCCTGGGGGGGCACCCGGGACCGGGCAGTGCCCCCGGCAGAAGGAACCGGGTCAAACGGGCCAAAACAGGAAAAAAAATAAAAATAAAAAGAACCAGGCAAAAGGGGGGAAAATGGGAAAAAAGTGTCCGAAAATAGTGCCTCATGACCCCGCAGGAGTCCCCCGCGGACTCCCCTGACATTCCTCCATGGTCAAAATCAACAAACTCAACTTTTGTGAGAGCCGGCCAAAAATGGTCAAAATCCGTCAATGTGGGGGGTGAAACGGCTGTACGCGAGCCCTGGGGGGGCACCCGGGACCGGGCAGTGCCCCCGGCAGAAGGAACCGGGTCAAACGGGCCAAAACAGGAAAAAAAATAAAAATAAAAGAACCAGGCAAAAGGGGGGAAAATGGGAAAAAAGTGTCCGAAAATAGTACCTCATGACCCCGCAGGAGTCCCCCGCGGACTCCCCTGACATTCCTCCATGGTCGAAATCATCCAACTCAACTTTGGTGAGAACCGGGAAAAGGGGTCAAAATTATAAAAATTGTACCCCAAAATAGTGCCTCATGACCCCGCAGGAGTCCCCCGCGGACTCCCCTGACATTCCTCCATGGTCGAAATCATCCAACTCAACTTTGGTGATAACCGGGCAAAGGGGTCAAAATGTAAAAATTATACCCCAAAATAGTGCCTCATAATCGGGTAGAGTCACCTGGAAAGTGCCCTCGCATTCCTCCATGGCTCAAAATGTTGAACTTAAGGCGAGACACCCCAGGTGAATAGGGTAATTTTTTTAACTTAAAGATATCAGCTAGAAATTTCTCCAGTTAATTACTTACAATAAGGCAATTGTTTTTTGTATTACAAGTCTTCTGAAATAGCATGTTTAAATATGCAAATGAGCCATTATCTCATGAAATATGGGCATATTTTAACACATTTCAGGAACCGAAATCTGAACTTTGGATAAAGCCAGGATCAAAATGATTGTTTCATTTTGTAGTCATATTAGTATCTAAGGCTTTTACAGAAGGGATTTTGGATATCTCTTTGTATCACTCCATAAATCAGAAAATACTGTCAACAGCCCTAAAATATCAATTTTCACCATGTTTTTAGGTATAAAATGTTATATAATTCAGGCTATGAATTATATATGACCAAACCCGTCTGTAAAAGCCTTCATAATATTGATAGGAATATAACTGGAAGGTTTGGTGTATGTAACTGCTACTGAAGTGGAAATTTCGAACTCAGAGTAGGAGAAAAAACTCATTTTGAGAAAAGGACCTTTAAAGATTGCAGTGTGACGCTAGCTAAACCCTCCTGTTATCTGGATGATAGCTTGCGCATCGACGCACTCCATGAAGGTATTTCATGTTCGGGGTCATTTGTTTTTTGTATAACCTTGCTTTGTGCAAGTGACAATTGTTGTCGTCTTCTCTGTGAACGTTTTTTTCGCCGTTATTTTGCCATTTTCAGATTTATGTTTCTAGCGGAAAGCTAACCAGGAAGTGCTTTAGCACACCACGTGACGCATCTGAACGAATCACGTTGTCAGATATTGACACCAGCCAATGAGATTTCGTTTCTTGGTTTAAGACCCCTTTGTACTTTCACGATTGGTTGCTGATACAAAGGAAATGACCATATTTGGATCCGATGAGATTGTGCAGAAGAGACGGAGCTTTCCAACGATACCTCTGATGACATGGTGCAAACAGCGGTCGCGGTACTTTATGTTACGTTAGAATGCTAACTTTTGGTGAATTTAGGAGAAATCTACAGACGCAAATAGACAAACTATAGTAAAATAAACACTTAAATGTGTATTTTGTACGTTTTCCTTCCAAAAGCCTGAAAGAAAACACGTTATGGAATCAAAATAGCACAAAATCTCAAAATTGACCAGTGCAGGAAAAACGATGTTTTTGCCTGCCGTGTCTCGCCTTAAACTATTTTGAGAACCAGGAAAATGTAAAAAATACGCCCCAAAATAGTGTCTCATAATCGGGTAGAGTCACCTGCAAAGTGCCCTCGCATTCCTCCATGTCAAACTTAAAGTATTGAGAGAACCAGGCTGGGGGGTCCTTGCGCCACAAAATTAGGCCCACTCAGAGTGGTTGGTGAGCGGATACATTCTTCCATGATTTGCAACAGCCGTTTTTTTTCTGAGTGCACCCAAAAACTGGGTTTCCGATTTCGTGCAGACGGTAGTTTGAAAAGTATGGATGAATCTTTTTGACAGAGAAGTGGAAATGAAGCCCAGGGACTTTTTCCCCTTCTCCGTTGTACCAACCATCGGAGAAGGGGAAAAATCGGCCCGAAGCGCCAATAGTCTGGCCCCTTCTCCCGTTGGCACTCTGTCATTTTTTTGACAATTTTTCAAAACTTCATTTTTGATTATTTTAAGATATAATTAAGCGTTTTCTTCACTTTGTTTTGCTTTCCACGGGTGGGGGCGCCTGGCAGGCCGCCTATGAGCACCCAAATTTGGCCTGGATCATCCAGGATTTGTGGGCTAAGCTCCATAAACTGACTAAATCACCCAGAGAGGTCACCTTTCTAGCCCAAATATATATAATACAAATACATTTAAATAGTAAAAGGTGCACTTGTGCTCTGCATTACCCGGAATTTTATTTTCATAGCCCCATGATAGTGATTAAAAATCATTTTCATGGGAAAAAGTGTTAAAACGCCTGATTAAATTATATGCAGGACCCCAGTGAGCTCCAGACTATGTGCATTGTGTTGGGGAACCATATAAATGATAGAATAAATGCATTTAAATGCAAAAATAATGATTTTAAATCATTTTAGGGGGGACAATTGTGGAGAGGAGCCTGAAAATGACTGCAGCAGGCCGCCTATGAGCACCCAAATTCGGCCTTCTTCACGCACCACCACCCCTTCTGTGGAGGGTATTCTCGTGCCCCTGGTGACTCTACAAGGGGGGTGGTTTTTATGGTGCTTCGATGTCCGCCCATCAGCATCCATATTCGGCCTTCTTCACGGCATCACCCCCCCTTCTGTGGAGGGTATTCTCGTGCCCCTGGTGGTCTTACAAGGGGGTGGTTTTATGGTGCTTCTGTGTCCGCCCATCAGCATCCATATTCGGCCTTCTTCACGGCATCACCCCCCCTTCTGTGGAGGGTATTCTCGTGCCCCTGGTGGTCTTACAAGGGGGGGTGGTTTTTATGGTGCTTCGATGTCCGCCTATGAGCACCCAAATTCGGCCTGGATCATCCAGGATTTGTGGGCTAAGCTCCATAAACTGACTAAATCACCCAGAGAGGTCACCTTTCTAGCCCGCTCACAGAGCCCCCAAGGACGGACTATAGACCTCCAGCAGCAGTCCCCAACAGTGGGACTTCCATAACCTTGCACTCACTTCACTTGTCTCACACACACCCAGGGGGGTGAAAGAGGACACATTGGAGCACACATTGACCCAGCAGTAAGTGCTTGAAACGTGGCTAAAGGTGTGTCAAACAGTGGGGTAACATGTTTCAAATGACAGCACACTGCTGCTTGTTGGCAGGCTGACTCAGTTCACTTGTCTCACACACACCCAGGGGGGGAAAGATAACACTTGTACCCAGGAATAAGTGTTTGAAAGGTGGGGAAAAGTTGTTTGAAATAGTATAATATCTCCAGGGCGCATAACTGCACTTTACAAGCCAGAAATAATGGTTAAATGGTCTGGGAAAGTATTTTTAAATGTCTGGAAGAGAGTTTTAGACAGTCATTTTGCACGAAATCATTTAACATAGACGCTCTCCTGAAAATGCACAGAATATGTGCTTTTTCAGGAGACTGTCAATGTTAAATGATATCTCGCAAAATGACTGACTAAAACCCCGGAATAAGTGTTTGAAAGGCGGGGAAAAGTTGTTTAAAATAGGCTGATACCTCCAGGACGCATAACATGGGTAAAAAGTGTGTTAAAAGGTCGGGGAACATGTTTGAAATGACAGCAGACTGCTGCTTGTTGGCAGGCTGACTCACTTCACTTGTCTCACACACACCCAGGGGGGGTGAAAGAGCACACATTGACCCAGGAAAGAGTCCTCAAAACACAGGTAAAAGTGTGTTAAACAGTGGGGTAACATGTTTGAAATGACAGCACACTGCTGCTTGTTGGCAGGCTGACTCACTTCACTTGTCTCACACACACCCAGGGGGGAGAAAGAGGGCACATTTGAGCACACATTGACCCAGGAAAGAGTCTTCAAAACACAGGTAAAAGTGTGTTAAACAGTGGGGTAACATGTTTGAAATGACAGCACACTGCTGCTTGTTGGCAGGCTGACTCACTTCACTTGTCTCACACACACCCAGGGGGAAGAAATATAACACTTGTACCCAGGAATAAGTGTTTGAAAGGGGGGGAAAAGTTGTTTGAAATAGTATAATATCTCCAGGGCGCATAACTGCACTTTACAAGCCAGGGAAGAGGCCTGAATCCTGGGGTAAACATTGTTTAATTGTTTAAGTGTTTTTAAATGTATGGAACAGTGTTTTGTCTCTTTCAAAACTCTCCCGTCATTGGCCGGATACATGGGGACGATTTTATATTCACTATGACCGTTACTATTCCAGTGAGACGAAGTACGTCCGGTGACGGGAGTGATCCCATGTTAATTTTGTCCAAAAACCAGAGCATTCCCTAATCTACGTAGAAGCCCAGCCGGTGACATTTTATTGAAATATGTCCACTTGTTTGTCTCAAGGGGTAAATGGATGTCTGACCCCTAGATTCCACCGGGTCCGTCTGCGGCGCGTTACGGGCGCGTTACGGGCGCGTTACGGCTGCGCCGCGGTGCTCACGGCGATCGCGGCGATCGCGGCCACTCTAGTCAATGGGTGCTATTCCACCACACGCGGCGCGTTACGGCTCAGAAGCGTCCCAGAAGCGGCTCGGCGCAGGGCTCCTCTAAAATTAGGATCGAATCCTATTTTTGTCGCGGCGCAGCCGTAACGTAAGGTCGGGCAGGCAGGAAGTGGAACCTTCAGAGCATATATAGCATATATATATAGATATATACACACACACACAAACTAATTGTGCAGACCCTATCCCTCCGTAGTCTTTCAAGTAGGAGGAGAAATGCCAGCGTTCTCCTCCGGTTTACAGGCACTGTGTAAATTATAGAATAATTATGATGATGAATGCATTTTTTTACCACTAAAATACAGCAACACATCTTTGATTCATGTCGTTTATAACTGGAATATTACAGTTATTATTAACTTTGTCTGTACAAAGTAGCCTGTCCAGGAAATATGCCCAAATCAACAAAAACTGCGAGCCGGCAGGCACGACGCTCCGCTTCTGAAATGCTTCTGAAACGCGCCCGGTAGGGTATGACGCCGGAGGAGGCCGGACCAAAACCGCAACGCGGCGCAGACGGACCCGGTAGAATCTGGGGGTGAGAGTCAGGAGGTCATTGGTTGAGAACAAGCCAATATGGACCGTCCTTTTCCCAAGCGATCCTGTTATACAGAGTAGAGCCACCATAACCCCTTCATTCAATTAAGTCCATTTAGCTGTCTTTGGCTATTTTCTGCTGTAACAATGTACATTTCCCCTCTGTTGGACTAATAAAGGTATTCTGTAGGGATGCTCCGATCGATCGGTCACCGATCGAGATCTGCCGATACTCACTCTCTACCGATCGATCGGTGCTCTCTAAACATGCCGATCGCGAGAGCCGATCGCATGACGTAAAATACATGACACTTTTCTCTGCGCGGCAAAACAAGCTCGCCAAAATGGCTTCACCGGTCTGGCAGTATTTTAAGGTGTCCGAAAAAGACAGTAAAATAGCGGTATGCAACGTGTGTGTGAAGCAGAAACCCTGCAGCTCCACCCGCTGTGACGGACCGGTGAGCGGAGCAGAACACACATTAAGAGTTAGACCTAACACACTTAGCTATTTGATCTACCTCTGGAACAAGCTAAACTAGTTATACATATATTTATTCTTCACTGTCGGGTCACTCATTACTGGATCAGTGAGCTGCAGGAGATACTGACGGGCTGTCAGGAGAGGGAG
>NW_022987827.1:292979-327637 GCF_902827165.1 Trematomus bernacchii | reverse complement strand
GATCTTGTACTTGAGTAAAAGTAGAAGTACTCAGATCTTGTACTTGAGTTAAAAGTAGAAGTACTCAGATCTTGTACGTGAGTAAAAGTAGAAGTACTAGATCTTGTACTTGAGTAAAAGTAGAAGTACTCAGACCTTGTACGTGAGTAAAAGTAGAAGTACTCAGATCTTGTACTTGAGTAAAAGTAGAAGTACTCAGATATTGTACTTGAGTAAAAGTAGAAGTACTCAGATATTGTACTTGAGTAAAAGTAGAAGTACTCAGATCTTGTACTTGAGTAAAAGTAGACGTACTCAGATCTTGTACTTGAGTGAAAGTAGAAGTACTCAGATATTGGTACTTGAGTAAAAGTAGAAGTATTTGGATCTTTTACTTGTAGCAATAACTGTACCTAAACCAGAGTACTTCTCCCCTCTCTCAGTCTCTGAGGATTTCTGACGGGAGAAGCAGCGAGTCAGAGTGGCGACAGGCAGGGTGTCCTCAGGGCAGGGGGTGTGGTGACAGCCAATCAGAAGCCTCCTCCGTCCTGCCCTGCCCGGCTTGGCTCGGCTCGCCCTGTAATTATCCTCCTGGAGCTCTGGAGCCCGGCTGCTGCGCCCTGGAGCCGCCAGACTCTCCGCGCCGCGCAGCGACATGAACGCGCTCTCCTCTCCTTCCTTCCAGGAGAAAAATAAGAATCCTTCCCTCTCCATGAGCTCCATCGCGACCTCCAAGGATTCCCCGACCCTCCCGGAGTCCTCCTCCCCGGATTTGGGCTTCTACAGCGGGCACGGAGCTCTCCACGGCGGAGCGCAGGATTTTTACGCGGCTGCGGCGGCACAACAGCAGCATTACTCCGGGCAGCAAATGAACCATTACGCGTATCACTACAACCTGCACGCGGGATACCCGGTGGGGAAAACAGAGTACCCGTACCCTCAATCTGTGTACCGGGAAAATAGTGCGTTCAACAGGGAGGCCGCGGTGCTTCAGGACGGTGAGTGAAACAAAACAGAAGTTATAACACCTGTTACAATTCAATTTACCGCAGAATCAGAGGACTAAAACACAATAAGAATCAGTCAGTAAGTAAGTACAACTTTATTAATATAGCACCCTTCTCAACACGAATGTACAAAGTGCTTTACATACAGTAGCCTACACAACAGCCTACACAATACAAAATACAACTATAAAATGTAGAATAAAATGCATAAAACACAGCAGAGAACCCGTTGATCACCAGGTGGGACACGTGAGGAGTTTGACTTGGTGTCATGGTGCATACATAAGGTCAGACAATAATTAAAAACACACATAGAAAACTATTTTAATTACACTATAATAACATAAACAAATATTCGAAATAATAAAGAATATAGTGAAATATACTGAAGTACAAGACCGGAGTATTTCTACTTTTACTCAAGTGCAATATCTGAGTACTTCTACTTTTACTAAAGTGCAACATCTGAGTACTTCTACTTTTACTCAAGTACAACATCTGAGTACTTCTACTTTTACTCAAGTACAACATCTGAGTACTTCTACATTTACTCAAGTACAACATCTGAGTACTTTGTTAATTAAAGAGAACATCATTGGAATTTAGAGATATCTCACAGATAGAGAACTATTATAAGAAAACTATAATAACATAAAAAAATATTAGAAATAGTAAAACATATAGTGAAATATAGCAGTATTTACATAAAATATGGAATAAAATCCTGCAGTAATCATAACAATAAAACAGATATTGTGTGCAGTACATTATTGTAAAACCACTTGGAGACAGTTCCATCCCTTCACTTTTCCAAGGCCCTGAACTCTCACTTCCTCCTTTGTGAGTTACACTTTCTCAGAAGTTAAATATGACTTTCCTTCTAAGGCTGCAGCTGCTTTTAGAAAAGGCATTTTCGTACTGATCTGGATATATTTTTGTATTATTTCAACAGCATAGCAAAAGAGAAAGGGAACACAATTAAAACAGCGCAGTCTCTTCAGGAAATGAAAGACTATGAAACACCTGAGCTCTGTGAAGAACATCCAGAACGTTCATCATAATATTAATATTATTAATACTTTGGGTTTTTATAGCGCCTTTCCTGGTGCTCAAAGACGCTTTACATAAAAAACAGAAACAGCTCACAGAAAACAGAACATAAATAAACAGTATCCCTAATCCATCTGTAAGAGTGGAGAGTATTGATCAGAGCTCATTAGAATAATTCATTTATTTGATTATAGGAGGCGCCTTCCAAGGCTCTCAAGGGCTCAAGGCGCCGTACAAACAATCACACCAGCATGAAGCAACGTGAACAAGAGTTAGAAAGCCAGAGTGAATACGTGTTGTGTTGTGTGTGTGGGTGTGTGTGTGTTGTGGTGATGTGTGTGTGTGGTGTGTGTGAGTGTGAGTAGTGTGTGTGTGTGGTGTGTAGTGGTGTGTGTGTGTGTGCAGTGAGTGCAGTGAGTGAGTGTGTGTGTGGTGTGTGTGTGTGTGTGTGGGTGTGTGTGTGTGTTGCGAGTGTTCCGTGTGTGTGTGTGCGTGTGTGCCGTGTGTCTGTGTGTGTGTGGTGGAGTTGTGTTGTTGTGGTAGTGTGTGTGTGTGTGCGCGTGTGTGTGTGTGGCTGTTGTGATGGTGTGTGTGTGTGTTGTGTGTGCGTGTGCGTGTGTGGTGTGTGGGTGTGTGTGTGCCTGTAGTGTGTGTGTGTGTGTGTGTGTGTGTGTGTGTGATGTGTGTGTGTGTGCGCGTGGTTTGTGTGTGTGTGCGTGTGTGCGTGTGTTGTGTGTGTGTTGTGTGGGTGTGTGTGTGTGTTGTGTGTGGGTTGTGTGTGGGTAGTGGTTTGTTGTGTGGTGTGTGTGCCTGTTCTTCCTTGTGGGGCCTAAATCTGTTTACACAGTCACGTGTGGGGACTCGCCTCCCTTATGGGGACAAAATGGAGGTCCCCATAAGGGGAATCATTCATTTTAGGGTGAAGACTTGGTTAGGATAAGTCTCCAGGAACAGCATGTAAGTCAATGTAATGTCCCTGAAGTGATGTATACATGGTGTGTGTGTGTGTGTGTGTGTGTGGTGTGTGTGTGTGTTGTGTGTGTGTGGTGTGTGGTGTGGGTGTGGTGTGTGAGTGTGTGTGTGTGTGTGTGTGTGAGTGTGAGTGTGTGTGTGTGTGTGTGTGTGTGTGTGTGTGTGTGTGTGTGTGTGTGGTGTGTGTGTTGTGTGTGTGTGTGTGTGTGTGTTGGTGTCGTGTGTGTGTGTGTGTGTGTGTGTGTGTGTGTGTGTGTGTGTGTGTGTGTGTGTGTGTGTGTGTGTGTGTTGGCCTTTGGGATGTGACTGAAGGGAGTTAAAAGAGAAAAGAGAGACTTACACATTTCTTATATCAGATTCCAGTTGCTTGTATTTCGACTCTTCTTGTCTCTATCGTTGGAGGAGCTGTAACTTCACATTCCTTCACTCTACGAATGACAATAAAACCTTGAATATTGAAAATCTGTAAAAAGCTGTCGTGGAGGAAAACACAACAGCGGCTTCTGAAATGTAGAGACGTAGAAGTATAGAGTGGCAGAACATGGAAATACTGAAGTAAAAATGAAGTGTAAATAACACTTAAATAAGTACTTTATTCTATTCCACACCTGACTCTAAGACAAGCTGCTCAGATCTCAAGGTGCTTTAATTCTGCTTAATCCTTCTTAAAGTGCACTGAAAACACGTTGACATTAATGATGTTTACATGTCCACAAATATCACATCAGAGTTCAGAGATTCAAAGGTTTGAGCTCCAGAAGAAGACAATCATAATCACAATAACACAAAGTGATAAAGTAACAGATATCACAGCAAAGAGTTGTGCATTTATTTGAACATGTTAACTCACATGTGTCAAACTCAAGGCCCGGGGGCCAAATCAGGCCCGTGGTGGATTTAATTTCGGCCCGCAGGATAATTTCTAATGACTATTAGATCTGGCCCGCCGGTATATTGCACGCACACCTTCACTCCATCCTGAGGGTCTCCTCAGCTCAGAGCCTGACCCCAAACATTGATGACCTTGCACCCAAGATGAGATGCCAAGTATCTGAACTAGCATCACAGAGCAGCACACTGAGTTTAATGGATGTTTCCTTCTGCACTTTTTCTCTCACGACAACAGGGCATGTTTGGTTTGTTCTTTGAGGGAAATAGTTTTGTTGAAGCTGTTGTTGGCCTGTGGAGAAATGTAATCATAAGAAATGACTCAGAGCCATAAGAAATGAATGCAACTGATTATTTAAAGTTGTTTTATAGGCAATCATTTAAGCTTTGTTAGTTCCAGGTTTAATATGTGCAATAAGTTCATTTCAATACGTTCTGCAATAAACATTGAACCAGTCCGGCCCTCCACTAGTACCCATTTTGTAATGTTGGCCCACTGTGTATTTGAGTTGGACACCCCTGTGTTAAATAATGTTAAGTATATTTACATCAGTGAGCAGATGAGAGGTTAAAGTCTTTATAGCCCAACGTTAGCTGAGTTCATCTCAAAGGTCTTCCCCCCCCCCCCACCCCCCCCATATCAACTTGAGGAGTTTGACTTGGTGTCGTGGTGAACACATCAAAGTATGTAACACAGATAGACATTGTGTACATTAATGTAATGCAATTAATAATAATTCATTTAATAGAGATGTGCGTAATAAATAAAACCCCTGAACTTTCCATGGTTTCTTTTTCGTAGTAGAAAAGTCATCTTAGAATAAAGTGATTCTGTCTCCTCCGCAGTCCAGAGCAGCTTTCTGTTCTGACGCCTGTTTACTCTGAGGAGAAGTGCTCTTTAGACTTCCCTCTGAAACATCCCCTCACCTCTCGTCCAGAGAGCCTCAGCGACCGCCCCATGGCTCACGTCTCGCCGTTCTCGTCCTATTGTTTTATCAAATCAAATCAAATCAAATCAGGTTTTATTTATAAAGCACATTTAAAAGCGATTTTTGGTCGAGCCAAAGTGCTGTACATGTAATAAAAACACAATTACTACAAACACAGTAAACGACAATAAATTACAACAGATATATCTTAAAAACAAAATAAAAATAAAACACACAAAAGTCAGGAGTCGTGCTCCGCTCTAACTAGAAGGCCAGAGAGAAGAAGTGTGTTTTTAGTTTATATATAGAATTGTCCTCATTATTCTCTGTGTTAGAAGCTCAATGCTCCAGATGTCACTCTGATGAGAACATGGAGACGAGCCTTAAGGACATTTGATTAAAGCCGAGTCTTTACAGCTTCCCCCAATTACCTAACGTCACCTTAACGAGGAATTAGAGTGGCGTAAGAATGGAAAAATATCACAAGATGGTGAATAAATGTACTTAGACGTTACTTCAATCATTACAGGAACATTTAGGACAATATTTGGAGCAACAAACGTCATTTTAGCAACTTTTAAATAAAAAAAAATCCCTTTCCTTCGTACAGTATCCAACATGTGGTTTAGTCGAGGAACAAAGGGGTTTACAAATAGTTTCAGAATCCGTATCATTTCACATCAGTGAGCAGATGAGAGGTTAACGTCTTGTAAAACAGAGTCTGTTCTGACGCCTGTTTACTCTGAGGAGAAGTGCTCTTTAGACTTCCCTCTGAAGCATCTCCTCACCTTTCGTCCAGAGAGCCTCAGCGACCGCCCGATGGCTCACGTCTCGCCGCTTAAACCCCGTAATTCAGATTTACGCACGATTTAAGACACGTTTCCATTACGCACGACAACACATCTCACATAGTTTGGAGACGAGGCTCTAAAACGTGGATCTAAGTGCACTTTGTACATCATCTTATATCCTATAGTAAACGGTCATTTGGTGTTTTTTAGTATTCATTGAGTGTTCTTGTATTTTAATGTGTGAGTTCTTTTATACCTCGGGACTGTGGGAAACAGTATTTACATCTTTCTGTGTACACACATATTTTGAGATTGACAATAAAGTTGACTTTGACTTTTTTGACTTGAAATCAACTTCTTAGTGAAGTCAGATTACTCTTTAGTGTTAAGTTAAGTATATCTGGAGACTATTTGCTATTTTTGAGTACTTCTACTTTTACTGAAGTACAAGATCTGAGTACTTCTACTTTTACTGAAGTACAAGATCTGGGTACTTCTACTTTTACTCAAGTACAAGATCTGAGTACTTCTACTTTTACTCAAGTACAAGATCTGAGTACTTCTACTTTTACTCAAGTACAAGATCTGAGTACTTCTACTTTTACTCAAGTACAATATCTGAGTACTTCTACTTTTACTGAAGTACAAGATCTGAGTACTTCTACTTTTACTGAAGTACAAGATCTGAGTACTTCTACTTTTACTCAAGTACAAGACCTGAGTACTTCTACTTTTACTCAAGTACAAGATCTGAGTACTTCTACTTTAACTCAAGTACAAGATCTGAGTACTTCTACTTTTACTCAAGTACAAGATCTGAGTACTTCTACTTTTACTCAAGTACAAGATCTGAGTACTTCTACTTTTACTCAAGTACAAGATCTGAGTACTTCTACTTTTACTCAAGTACAAGATCTGAGTACTTCTACTTTTACTCAAGTACAAGATCTGAGTACTTCTACTTTTACTCAAGTACAAGATCTGAGTACTTCTACTTTAACTCAAGTACAAGATCTGAGTACTTCTACTTTTACTCAAGTACAAGATCTGAGTACTTCTACTTTTACTCAAGTACAAGATCTGAGTACTTCTACTTTTACTCAAGTACAAGATCTGAGTACTTCTACTTTTACTGAAGTACAAGATCTGAGTACTTCTACTTTTACTCAAGTACAAGATCTGAGTACTTCTACTTTTACTGAAGTACAAGATCTGAGTACTTCTACTTTTACTCAAGTACAAGATCTGAGTACTTCTACTTTTACTCAAGTACAAGATCTGGGTACTTCTACTTTTACTCAAGTACAAGATCTGAGTACTTCTACATTACTCAAGTAAAAAAAAGTAAGTAAAGTATATTTGGAGACCTGGGACTCCTTATATAATATATATATATATATAGATATTATTATTATTAAATACCCTGCATAATATATATCATGGGTTTTTTAAGTGGTTTTTTTAGCTGCATTTATCTCCAGAACTCTAAATGAAGTATTTAACCGTACATTTCAGGTGCAGAAGTAGCATGTACCAACATGTATATATATTTCATAACACCCATATTCATACTGAGGGAAATCAATATTCAAAGCTGCTTTCAAGTACCTTTAAAACAGTGGGAATTCTGTGTTTAGAAACATTTCTGGAGTTAGTTTTGACACCCAGGTGAAGGTTATAATCTGTGTTTTACAGAACTCACAAAGTCGGTTATTTATTGCAGTTGTTTTAGAGAAATAAAAAGGGCTTTTCAGCGCAGGAGAAATGATTCAAAGGTTAGGAGATAAGGAGAGAGGAGATAAGGAGAGGAGGAAACAGGAAACAGATAAAGTTGATATGGGGAAAGACCTTTGAGATTAACTCAGGTAAACTCACCTGCTCAGAGCCACTCCTTAAAGACAGGGAGACACGCAGCGACGATAAGATACACGTACTACACAATAAACACATTATCACACAGGACTTATGTACACAGTTTGTACATAAACACAGTCAACAAACTGCAGAGACAATTAGGACAATATTCGGAGTAACAAACGTCATTTTGGCAACTTTAACATCTTCAAGAAACAGTATATCTAACATTTGATGGAGTAGAAGTTTAAAGGGGCACAACAATTGAAAATATTCAGTAAAAACATGAGACAAAAAGTAAATAAATGTACTTTTTAAATGACCTAACTTCACTTTAATAAACCCTCCTTTAAACTACACTTTACATTGGAGGAGTTTAAAGTACGTTGGCAGGAATCGGTGTTTGTTCTGCTTTGATTGAATGTTTTTTAGGAGGTTTGATGTTTTTTAAACCCCATAATGTTCATGGCAGTCTGTCGGCGAGAGATCTTTAATTTGGGCTTTTTGTAAGTGACCCTGAACTGGATTTGAACCCGGGTCCACATGGGTTCCAAGCCCACGTTCAAGCTCACTTAGTTATTGTTTTATATGACATTATTCTCTGTATTAGAAGCTCAATGCTCCAGATGTCACTCTGATAGGAACATGGAGACGAGCCTTAAGGACATTTGAGTCTTTAGGGCTTCCTCTAATTACCTAACGTCACCTTAACGAGGAATTAGAGTGGCGTAAGAATGGAAAAATATGACAAAATGGTGAATAAGGGTACTTAGACGTTACTTCAATCATCACACAGAGACGTAACAGGAACATTAAGGACAATATTAGGAGCAACAAATGTCATTTTGGCAACTTTTAAATATAAAAATCCCTTTCCTTCGTACAGTATCCAACATGTAGGGAAGTGCGGGCAGTGAGACTGTTAAAAAATTGAACTGTTGAAACAACTTCAAACATTCATCTGCTACTCAGTAGTATGTATCTAATACCTAATATATATATATCATTCCAATAACTTGTATATAGACTCGTACTGCACTATTCCACATCATCACTTTATTTCATTTTATAACTATTATTCTTTTTGTATTGCTCTTGCTCTTATTGTTATTATGTTATGTTGCATTGTTGGAGAAGCCAACTACATAATTACTCTGTAGCTATGTTAGATTGACAATAAAGAACCTTGAACCTTGAGTAGAGGAATTAGGGAGCTTAAAAATTGAAAATATTCAGTAAAAATGTGAGAAAACAGTGAATAAATGCTCTTAAAGTGACTTGAATCCTCGCACAGATCCTATATAGGACCGACACTTCACTTCAGCGTCTTTAAATCTCTTTCTCTCGGCTTGTTTTTATTGTTATTGTTGTTGTTTGGGAGCGTGAAGAAGAGCTGACTCGACGGACGGGGTTTCTGTGTTTCTGACATTCCTCCTGCTGCTGGGAGGGAATGGAAACTCGGCCCGGGGACTTTGGCCCTCGACCAGGAGACACGTCAGCCTTGAGCTTTGAATCATCACGTGCACGCTCCTTAACGTGCACGCTCCTTAACGTGCACGTTAAGAGATGGCAGAAGTACACACATCCTTTACTCAAGTAGAAGTACACACATATTTTACTCAAGTAGAAGTACAGATACTCGTGTTTAAAAATACTCTGGTGAAAGTAGAAGTACTGACTAAACTTCTTAACTCAAGTAGAAGTAAAGAGGGCTTTGAAATTTACTTCAGTAAAAAGTACCCATAACTAGCAGCTGTTTTAAAGAGTACCTGACCTCCCTTTATATTAATAGAACAATAATGTCATTGTTAGCTAATGAATGTTTCCATGCTGAACAACGGCAACATGACAACGTTTTCATTGGTCCCTCTTCTTTAGAGAAGACCAGGAAATGATGGATACACGGATCGTGTTCAAATCAATAGGCACGCAATGACTCTAAATAATAATGATCACGCCACCAAACACACATTCAAACTAAAGGAACCAGCCTGTTTGGGAAATGTGAGAAGTAGAAAGTACAGGTATTTGGGTTCAACATGTAAGAAGTAGAAAGTACAGGTATTTGTGTTCAACATGTAAGAAGTAGAAAGTACAGGTATTTGTGTTCAACATGTAAGAAGTAGAAAGTACAGGTATTTGGGTTCAACATGTAAGAAGTAGAAAGTACAGGTATTTGGGTTCAACATGTAAGAAGTAGAAAGTACAGGTATTTGTGTTCAACATGTAAGAAGTAGAAAGTACAGGTATTTGTGTTCAACATGTAAGAAGTAGAAAGTACAGGTATTTGTGTTCAACATGTAAGAAGTAGAAAGTACAGGTATTTGTGTTCAACATGTAAGAAGTAGAAAGTACAGGTATTTGGGTTCAACATGTAAGAAGTAGAAAGTACAGGTATTTGTGTTCAACATGTAAGAAGTCAAAGTAAAAAGTCGTCAGAAAAGTAAGTAGTGGAAAATACTAGACAACAAAAAAACTCAATAATTCTTTAGTGGCGTGTCTTTTTGTTTTAATAATAATAATAATACATTTAATTTCCAAGCGCTTTTTCAGGTGCTCAAAGACGCGTTACAGTGATATTAAAAAGGAAATAAAATATAAAAAGTTGAATTCAAATATTAAAACAACACAACATTATTCACACATTAAAAGCCAGTTAAATCTGATGTTAAGAAAACTGCTTGGTTTTTGAAGCAGTCTGTAAATATACACAACTTTATAATACAATGCACACATTTACTGTTTGTTACGGCCCGGCTCATAGGCTGCAACAAAGATGGGAGACCAGACAAGTAACGTGTAACAAAAAGCGTATTTATTTACTATAACCAAAACCAATGGTCTTCAAAGAAACCTAATAAGCGTGGAAGTCAGTCATCAGTAATGATTGCGTGTATGGGTGTGTGAAAATGTGACGTGTGTCCAACAGAAGAGTGAGAGGGCAGTATGGGTTGGTGTTGGCCTTTTATGTCGACGGCCCAGGTGTGGCTCCTCAGGTTGATCACCTTTTAAATCTACTCTTAAGACTCACTTCTTCTCCCTGGCCTTCTAGTTAGAGCGGAGCACGACTCCTGACTTTTTTTTTTTTTTTTTATATATATCTGTTGTAATTTATTGTCTTTTATTGTGATTGCAGTAATGTGTTTTTATTACATGTACAGCACTTTGGCTCGACCAAAAATCGCTTTTAAATGTACTTTATAAATAAAACTTGATTTTGATTTGATCACCTGAAACACAAACAAGAGCCAGCAGAACACAAAGGCAGAGCCCCCTAGTGGAGTGGAGGGGGTCGTGACACCGTTTTCTAGACTCAACACGAGTATGTGATCCTGAGTTACAAACAATACGAGGGAAACGTGAAGTCGTTGGATGACACGACTTCACGTTTCCCAAAAACGCGACACAGCTGGGGAGGAAACACAATCAGACAATCAGGGAGACACGAGAGACAGGAAGTAAAAGAAGACGAGAGACAAAGAGGGACAACATTTCAAAGTAAAAAAAGAAACTATAAACACACAAATACAGGAAAGATGTTCTAGAGTTCATTGGTTTTATGATCATAAACAAGTCAGTCATATAAATCAAAACATGCCGGTAAATTCATCATTAGTGTAAATACCTTATATTATATTACAATACAGCATTCACACTAAAACACACGGTCTAATGTAGATTTTCTCCCTATATTTTGCTTCTTATCAGATTTAGATAAATATATAAATGTGTAAGTTTAATGTAAACACAGTATTTTTGTTCTCTGTTTGTTTATAAAAAGACTAAAAACAGAATAAGTGCACAGAGACAGACAGGGAGACACAGACAGCCTCCAGGCGACATGAAAGCAGCAATAAATCACACACACACACACACACACACACACACACACACACACACACACACACACACACACACACACACACACACACACACACACACACACAAACACACACACACACACAGACCAAAATTATAAGCTTGGTCTGAAGGAGGAATCCCTTTGAAATGTTGGGCTGCGGCGGTCGGGTTATTTCTGTTGAGAGATTTCTTCTTTTTCTTCTTCTCGGTCTTAATGTCTGGAGGAAGAGAGCGCTGGGAAAAAGTTAAAATCAGGATGTTTTTTTGAGAAAAGACCAGAGACCTTCGGGCCGGAGGTTAGTCGTCCCAAAGAGTAGAACGAAGCGGTATACAAACACTTTGATCCCAGCAGCTATTGCTAGTCCTTTTATAAGAGATGTGTCTGTTGTTTAGAGTCAGGATGGATCCTTTGTCTTTGTCTCTGCAAACTAAATCTACCTACGGGTACAAAGAAAGAACCTGAACCTGAACCTGAACCCGAACCTCAACCCGAACCTGAACCTGAACCTGAACCTGAACCTGAACCTGAGATGTGCAGGATTGTTAGAATCAGAAAAAATGTATTTGTCCCTGGAGAAACTGGAATTTCTGCCCCATTTTTAAGTACAAATGTTTGAAAAAATATGAAATAAAATGTAAAAAACATTAACATTTAAAGTAAAAACTGTGCAAATGTTTTTAATAAAAAGGTAAATAGATAATAGAGGTAAGATAGAATAGACATATTTATAAAAGCATAGGAAGTCAAATAAATACATAGGCATTAACAAATAATGTAACGTTATAAAAGTAAAATAAAATGGTTTAAAAAATATTCATAAATACTTCAAAAATTAAAGTTAAAATGTGCAAAAAAAGATATAGAAGTATTAATAAAATAAATAAATAATAAAAATAAAAACATTACATAAAAAGTTCAAATAAAAACAATAACAAAATGTGAGATGTTAAATATAAAAATGGGCAAATTGTAGAATATATACCTACAATAAATGTATAAAATGCTTACCTTAGCATATATACAGTGTTTGAGGTTCCACACACACACCAACAGGATTATAACCTAACTGTTTCCTGTTCCCCCCCCCTCAGTGAAAGAGGAGCCGGACGTCGAGGTGCGGATGGTCAACGGGAAGCCGAAGAAGATCCGTAAACCTCGGACCATTTACTCGAGCTACCAGCTGGCCATGCTGCAGAGACGCTTCCAGAGCGCGCAGTACCTCGCCCTGCCAGAGAGGGCCGAGCTGGCCAATCAGCTGGGGGTCACTCAGACACAGGTAGACACACACACACACACACACACACACACACACACACACACACACACACACACACACACACACACAGAGGGCTGGCCAATCAGCTGGGGGTCACTCAGACACAGGTACACACACACATTATGCGTCTTCAAACCCTAATGTGAGTCAGCATTATGACTCTTCAAACCCTAAAGTGAGTCAGCATTATGAGTCTTCAAACCCTAATGTGAGTCAGCATTATGAGTCTTCAAACCCTAAAGTGAGTCAGCATTATGAGTCTTCAAACCCTAACGTGAGTCAGCATTATGACTCTTCAAACCCTAAAGTGAGTCAGCATTATGAGTCTTCAAACCCTAAAGTGAGTCAGCATTATGAGTCTTCAAACCCTAAAGTGAGTCAGCATTATGAGTCTTCAAACCCTAACGTGAGTCAGCATTATGCGTCTTCAAACCCTAACGTGAGTCAGCATTATGAGTCTTCAAACCCTAAAGTGAGTCAGCATTATGAGTCTTCAAACCCTAAAGTGAGTCAGCATTATGAGTCTTCAAACCCTAAAGTGAGTCAGCATTATGAGTCTTCAAACCCTAAAGTGAGTCAGCATTATGCGTCTTCAAACCCTAAAGTGAGTCAGCATTATGCGTCTTCAAACCCTAACGTAAGTCAGCATTATGATTCTTCAAACCCTAAAGTGAGTCAGCATTATGAGTCTTCAAACCCTAAAGTGAGTCAGCATTATGAGTCTTCAAACCCTAACGTGAGTCAGCATTATGAGTCTTCAAACCCTAAAGTGAGTCAGCATTATGAGTCTTCAAACCCTAAAGTGAGTCAGCATTATGAGTCTTCAAACCCTAACGTGAGTCAGCATTATGCGTCTTCAAACCCTAACGTGAGTCAGCATTATGAGTCTTCAAACCCTAAAGTGAGTCAGCATTATGAGTCTTCAAACCCTAAAGTGAGTCAGCATTATGAGTCTTCAAACCCTAAAGTGAGTCAGCATTATGCGTCTTCAAACCCTAACGTGAGTCAGCATTATGAGTCTTCAAACCCTAAAGTGAGTCAGCATTATGAGTCTTCAAACCCTAACGTGAGTCAGCATTATGAGTCTTCAAACCCTGAAGTGAGTCAGCATTATGAGTCTTCAAACCCTAAAGTGAGTCAGCATTATGTGTCTTCAAACCCTAACGTGAGTCAGCATTATGTGTCTTCAAACCCTAACGTGAGTCAGCATTATGAGTCTTCAAACCCTAACGTGCGTCAGCATTATGAGTCTTCAAACCCTAACGTGCGTCAGCATTATGAGTCTTCAAACCCTAACGTGAGTCAGCATTATGAGTCTTCAAACCCTAAAGTGAGTCAGCATTATGAGTCTTCAAACCCTAACGTGAGTCAGCATTATGAGTCTTCAAACCCTAACGTGAGTCAGCATTATGAGTCTTCAAACCCTAAAGTGAGTCAGAATTATGTGTCTTCAAACCCTAACGTGAGTCAGCATTATGATTCTTCAAACCCTAACGTGAGTCAGCATTATGAGTCTTCAAATCCTAAAGTGAGTCAGCATTATGAGTCTTCAAACCCTAACGTGAGTCAGCATTATGAGTCTTCAAACCCTAAAGTGAGTCAGCATTATGCGTCTTCAAACCCTAACGTGAGTCAGCATTATGAGTCTTCAAACCCTAAAGTGAGTCAGCATTACGAGTCTTCAAACCCTAACGTGAGTCAGCATTATGTGTCTTCAAACCCTAACGTGAGTCAGCATTATGAGTCTTCAAACCCTAACGTGAGTCAGCATTATGGGTCTTCAAACCCTAACGTGAGTCAGCATTATGTGTCTTCAAACCCTAAAGTGAGTCAGCATTATGAGTCTTCAAACCCTAAAGTGAGTCAGCATTATGAGTCTTCAAACCCTAAAGTGAGTCAGCATTATGAGTCTTCAAACCCTAACGTGAGTCAGCATTATGAGTCTTCAAACCCTAACGTGAGTCAGCATTATGAGTCTTCAAACCCTAAAGTGAGTCAGCATTATGAGTCTTCAAACCCTAACGTGAGTCAGCATTATGAGTCTTCAAACCCTAAAGTGAGTCAGCATTATGAGTCTTCAAACCCTAAAGTGAGTCAGAATTATGTGTCTTCAAACCCTAACGTGAGTCAGCATTATGAGTCTTCAAACCCTAAAGTGAGTCAGCATTATGAGTCTTCAAACCCTAACGTGCGTCAGCATTATGAGTCTTCAAACCCTAACGTGAGTCAGCATTATGAGTCTTCAAACCCTAACGTGAGTCAGCATTATGAGTCTTCAAACCCTAACGTGCATCAGCATTACGAGTCTTCAAACCCTAAAGTGAGTCAGCATTATGAGTCTTCAAACCCTAACGTGAGTCAGCATTATGAGTCTTCAAACCCTAACGTGCATCAGCATTACGAGTCTTCAAACCCTAAAGTGAGTCAGCATTACGAGTCTTCAAACCCTAACGTGAGTCAGCATTATGAGTCTTCAAACCCTAACGTGCGTCAGCATTATGCGTCTTCAAACCCTAACGTGAGTCAGCATTATGAGTCTTCAAACCCTAACGTGAGTCAGCATTATGAGTCTTCAAACCCTAACGTGAGTCAGCATTATGGGTCTTCAAACCCTAACGTGCATCAGCATTATGAGTCTTCAAACCCTAACGTGAGTCAGCATTATGAGTCTTCAAACCCTAACGTGAGTCAGCATTATGAGTCTTCAAACCCTAACGTGAGTCAGCATTATGGGTCTTCAAACCCTAACGTGAGTCAGCATTATGGGTCTTCAAACCCTAACGTGAGTCAGCATTATGAGTCTTCAAACCCTAACGTGAGTCAGCATTATGTGTCTTCAAACCCTAACGTGAGTCAGCATTATGAGTCTTCAAACCCTAACGTGCGTCAGCATTATGGGTCTTCAAACCCTAACGTGAGTCAGCATTATGTGTCTTCAAACCCTAAAGTGAGTCAGCATTATGAGTCTTCAAACCCTAAAGTGAGTCAGCATTATGAGTCTTCAAACCCTAACGTGCGTCAGCATTATGGGTCTTCAAACCCTAACGTGAGTCAGCATTATGAGTCTTCAAACCCTAACGTGCGTCAGCATTATGGGTCTTCAAACCCTAACGTGAGTCAGCATTATGAGTCTTCAAACCCTAACGTGAGTCAGCATTATGAGTCTTCAAACCCTAACGTGAGTCAGCATTATGTGTCTTCAAACCCTAAAGTGAGTCAGCATTATGAGTCTTCAAACCCTAACGTGAGTCAGCATTATGAGTCTTCAAACCCTAACGTGAGTCAGCATTATGAGTCTTCAAACCCTAAAGTGAGTCAGCATTATGAGTCTTCAAACCCTAACGTGAGTCAGCATTATGTGTCTTCAAACCCTAACGTGAGTCAGCATTATGAGTCTTCAAACCCTAACGTGCGTCAGCATTATGAGTCTTCAAACCCTAACGTGAGTCAGCATTATGAGTCTTCAAACCCTAAAGTGAGTCAGCATTATGAGTCTTCAAACCCTAAAGTGAGTCAGCATTATGAGTCTTCAAACCCTAAAGTGAGTCAGCATTATGGGTCTTCAAACCCTAAAGTGAGTCAGCATTATGAGTCTTCAAACCCTAAAGTGAGTCAGCATTATGAGTCTTCAAACCCTAAAGTGAGTCAGCATTATGAGTCTTCAAACCCTAACGTGAGTCAGCATTATGAGTCTTCAAACCCTAACGTGAGTCAGCATTATGAGTCTTCAAACCCTAAAGTGAGTCAGCATTATGGGTCTTCAAACCCTAAAGTGAGTCAGCATTATGGGTCTTCAAACCCTAACGTGAGTCAGCATTATGAGTCTTCAAACCCTAAAGTGAGTCAGCATTATGAGTCTTCAAACCCTAAAGTGAGTCAGCATTATGAGTCTTCAAACCCTAAAGTGAGTCAGCATTATGGGTCTTCAAACCCTAAAGTGAGTCAGCATTATGAGTCTTCAAACCCTAAAGTGAGTCAGCATTATGAGTCTTCAAACCCTAAAGTGAGTCAGCATTATGGGTCTTCAAACCCTAAAGTGAGTCAGCATTATGAGTCTTCAAACCCTAAAGTGAGTCAGCATTATGAGTCTTCAAACCCTAAAGTGAGTCAGTATTATGAGTCTTCAAACCCTAACGTGAGTCAGCATTATGAGTCTTCAAACCCTAACGTGAGTCAGCATTATGAGTCTTCAAACCCTAAAGTGAGTCAGCATTATGAGTCTTCAAACCCTAAAGTGAGTCAGCATTATGAGTCTTCAAACCCTAACGTGAGTCAGCATTATGAGTCTTCAAACCCTAACGTGAGTCAGCATTATGTGTCTTCAAACCCTAACGTGAGTCAGCATTATGAGTCTTCAAACCCTAACGTGCGTCAGCATTATGGGTCTTCAAACCCTAACGTGAGTCAGCATTATGTGTCTTCAAACCCTAAAGTGAGTCAGCATTATGAGTCTTCAAACCCTGAAGTGAGTCAGCATTATGAGTCTTCAAACCCTAAAGTGAGTCAGCATTATGAGTCTTCAAACCCTAACGTGAGTCAGCATTATGAGTCTTCAAACCCTAACGTGCGTCAGCATTATGGGTCTTCAAACCCTAACGTGAGTCAGCATTATGAGTCTTCAAACCCTAACGTGAGTCAGCATTATGAGTCTTCAAACCCTAACGTGAGTCAGCATTATGTGTCTTCAAACCCTAAAGTGAGTCAGCATTATGGGTCTTCAAACCCTAACGTGAGTCAGCATTATGAGTCTTCAAACCCTAAACCAGCGAGAAGCTTTCTTCAGAGTCAACTATTATCTTTTAAGAGAAATGCACTCGTGTTCAAACCTATGATATCAATAATGTTCACCCCAGATGGGACTCGAACCCACAATCCCTGGCTTAGGAGGCCAGTGCCTTATCCATTAGGCCACTGGGGCTACATGAACAAGGTGTAATTATGTTCAAAGCTCATTTTGAATACTGTTGCTTATAAGGTTAAAAAGTGTAGAAAACAGAACGTTTAAGATTTGAAGAAGAAAAGGAGGTGTTAAGATGCAACAGTCATGAGCAACACGGCATCTTAAATCTATTAATGACACGACAACTTAATTTGCAGGACCTTTTTTGACAGGAGAATAACAGAGCATACACCATACTAGGTCAATATAACATTTAAAAGCTACATTAATGATGATTGGCACCAGAGTACAGTGTGATTAAATGCATTACAGTGCGCTGCAGATGTAGAGATCAGTCGTGTTCAGTGTCTCTCTTCCTGTGTAATGATTTACGGCCTTACCTGCGCTCAGGTGATAAAACATCCTGAGCCGGCTGTTTTATCACCGCAGCTGTAAATCATGGTGAACACGCGCTGTGAGAAAACAAAGGCATTACAAACCTGGTCAAACAGGAGAGTGTCATGTCTTTGGTTTGTGGCTCGCACAGATTTAATATTGGGTAAACAAATCATTGGAGCTGTAAATTATATCTGTGACATCACCGCTGCAGGCAGCCAATCAGAATGTGTTACTTATGGATGAGGTTAGAATTAAAAAAGAAAGAAAAGGTAAATAAATAAAAGAAATAAAAGAAATAAAAGAAATAAAAGAAATAAAAGAAATAAAAGAAAGAAAAGGTAAATGAAATAAATGAAATAAAATAAATAAAATAAATAAAATAAATAAAATAAATAAAATAAATAAATAAAATGAAAGATTGAAAAAAATACATAAACACAAGGTGTTAATAAAATAATGTGTAATTAAATATTAAATTAAATTTTGAAATCTATATAAATATAAGAAGGTTAAATAAAATGTCTTTATAATTATAAAATAAAAATAATTTAAACATAAAAAAACCCCTCTAAATAATTATCTCTGTCCCGTTGGCACCTCTGAGCGTTTGAGCGTCTTTCAGCGTCTTGTTTTGGTGGATATGACCTCATATCACTTGCTCTTATCAACTTCTCTACAGCGGGAAATAAATCATTAAGCTGCGACAGGTCCAGATGTTCACTTCAGGAGCTTCTGAAGACATAACCAAAGCTAGTAAAACAGTGAATATTGGAAATGTAATCACTTAAAGTTTCCTCAACATTCCCCATCTTTGTTCCAGGTCAAGATCTGGTTCCAGAACCGTCGCTCCAAGTTCAAAAAGCTCTACAAGAACGGGGAGTTTCCTCTCGGCGACATGCCTATTGAACACAGTCCAGACGCCAGTGACTCCATGGCGTGTAACTCCCCCCCCTCCCCTGCTGTGTGGGACAACAACAACAACAACAATGGCGTCGACACAAACGTCGTTGTTGGCGTCAAAAGTAACGCCATAATGGATCCTAGCAGCAGAGTTCAGGATCCCTTTCAGCCGCCGATGGATTCCTCGCCCGCCTGTATGGGAGAAATGGGAGATTTCCCCCCCCAGGACTGGTACCAGCAGCCACATTTAGGTCTTCCTCCAGTGGGTCCAACAGCTCCTTCAGCCTCACAGAGTCTGGGAGTCTACTGACGGCGCCTCGGAGAGACTCTTTGTGGACTTTTTGGACCAGAAACAGCCGACAGGGATCATCAGACTCGAGTCCTGATGATAAAACTCCCACATCTGAATTTCATAGTAGCCTCTTCTTCTGAAGATCCCACAGAGCACAGATACGCTCCTATAACTGTACTCTAAGGAACCTTGTTTCCAGAAGCACAAACCAGAACGAGGAGCTAAAAGAAGCTCAATCTGTTTGTCTAATTAACATATGCAACTTTCACACAGCCATTAGTTCTGACAAAGCTCTACAGAGCGATTTGGTGTCTTTCAGCTGCTTGTTTTGGTTGCTTTCCTATAACTGTACTTCAAGGAACCTTGTTTTTAGCAGCAGGGGCCACATGTAGGTCTTCCTCTGGGAGTCTACTGACGGCGCCTCTGAGAGACTCTTTGTGGATGATTTGGACCAGAAGCAGCCGACAGGGATCATCAGACTCGAGGAAACGTGGATTGGAAAAGTCCCCCCGGCTCTGAAGTTCATGAACTTATCAAATAGAGACGAGGGTGATGCCGATTCCTTATTTAAAATCATTGATGATATTTTGTATATTTAATATTTAGAACTTGACCCTATTTATGCCTCAACATAAACACAGCCTTCTCTTAATTTGGAAAGAGCTTCTGATGCAAGATTTTCCCTCCAAACTTGAATACTACTGACCCTGGCTAGCACGGCAGATTTCAAGATAAGTTTGGCTTTAAATTGACAGAAAACTGGAATTCATGTGATCGGACGGCGTGTTAGTGAACACTGAGAGGCCGATAACCTTAAAAGTAAAACATCAGGCGAGACCAACACTGACATATCTGTTTAAATAACTTAATTCAAACCACTTTTCCACTAGAGATAAAGGTCCTTATGGACATTAATGGCGCATTTCCACTACAGCGCGGAGCTCGCTTTAAGCGTGCCGTGCCGTGCCCGGCCTGTTTTTGGTTGCGTTTCCACTTGGCCTAGTACCGGCCGGCGGGTCCTAATTCACAGTTTTTCTGGCCTCATAAAATCGTGGGTCTAGGGCCAGAGACAACGAGGCTGAGTCGGGCTGAGTATGCTAAACTAGAGAGAGAATCGCTGGCAAGGGGGCAACAACTACAACAAGATGGACATATTTGACCGTGATTTAATTGTAATACACGTTTCTAAATGATGAAGTAACAACATACTGATACCGGTTAGTAAAAACCATGAATTAATGCTTTGTCAAGTCTGCAGACAGACGGCAGGCGAAACACCTTTTAAAATGCGTGTTTTCTAAATGGAGATTGGCTAAGCTAACGCAGTATATGCTCCGACCGTCCACACTCACAACAACGGCCTATACAGACATAAATAAACCAGCGACTGTATTCTCCATGACACAGGCAGTCTGTGGTTTGTACTTGTTTAACTTTTGTCTAGTTTCTGAACAGATATGAGGAGCTGTGAGCTCTGAGTGCTAACAGCTAACGGCTGTGTTGTTTTTCTGGGGTTCTCATTGAAGATGACGTCACGGCTCCGCCTACACTGCGTTACTATAGTAACTACCCCAGTTCCTAAACTGTAATGGAAATGCGCCATAAAGTGAGCCAGTCCTAACGAGGCCTAGCCATACCGAGCGAGGCCGAGCGAGGCCGAGCAGTGGAAATGCGCCATAAGACAACATGTATTTATCTAACTTAAGGGCATTTTATCTGTCTTTTAAGAAGGGCTGATCTAACAATGTTTGCGTATAAAAGTAATAAAAGTACACACAACATTTGGCAGGAATACAGACTTCTACTATCTGCTGGTAGCTTTGAGTAGCATTACAGGGAAGAAACCAAAACGATGCGCTAACAGAAGCTAAACCAGTTTTCTAATCAGTTTTTTTATATTAACAATTGACCTATGCAACTTTCTAAACAGTGGTTTGTTCTGGCAAAGCTACAGAGCCTTTTAGCGTCTTTTAGCTTGTTGTTTGGGTTGGTTTTACTTCACCTCGCTCACTATATCAACCTCTTTCCCAGGAGAAAAACCAGCCAGATGTTTTACTTGAAGAGTTGTTGAAAAAACACAGAGCTAACACTGAAGTTAGTATTGTACATTCAGCATATTGACATAAAGAAGAGGCAAAAAGGAAACAGCGAGGGCCGTGATACACCGACTTTAAGCCTCTCTACAACTAATACATTACTAGAAATGCTGGAACCCAAAGATCCCATAATGCAATGCCTTTAATCATTTCATAAACGTCTGATCTGTCGAACTCCATGTTGCTATTGAAGGCTCACATCTCAAACTCTACACCAAGTTAACGATGAAAACAACACAACTTAAGAAACGTTGGGAACAACAGTTCAAGCAAATAGCAGGTTGGTGCTAAAACATTAAAAAGAAAAGTTGTATTATATTCTTAATAATTGTATTTGTGCTGTACTCAGGTTGTTTTTATTTATAGTGTCAACTGTAGAACAAAAGTGGCACAGCAGTTTGTGCCCGAGGAGCTTTTTTATTTTATGGTTTCCCAGAAAATGATTACAAAATAAAATGTCTATATTTAAAACGGCTAGAAGTGTATTATTTAAACGTGTATTTGCATGTGAAAGCAGTACACACACACACACACACACACACACACACACACACACACACAACACACACACACACAACACACACACACACACACACACACACACACACACACACACACACACACACACACACACACACACACACACACACACACACACACACACACACACACACACACACACACACACACACAAAGGCGTTGAAAGTGTGCTGACGATGCTGGTGTGTCTGCCAGAGTGAGTCAGACAATAGATACAGGTTGCACCCATCTCTTTATCACACACAAACACACACACACACACACGCAAACGCACACACACACACACACACACACACACACACACACGCGAACGCACACACACACACACACACTCAATGCGTGTGAGCAGGTTGTGGGAGGTGACGGTGCTGCAGACACTCTGGAGTCTCTGGATGTTAATAACACACCGCTGACAGACAGACGCTGTCCACGGCTTTCATGTGGCACACAGTTGGAGAGGGTGGAGAAACGTGTGTGTGTGTGTGTGTGTGTGTGTGTGTGTGTGTGTGTGTGTGTGTGTGTGTGTGTGTGTGTGTGTGTGTGCAACAAACAAGCTGCTCTCAACCAGCCTAACCCACAGGTTGGCCAACAAAAAGAGGGTGTGAAGAGCAAAGAACAAAGACAAGCAATAATACAGACACATAGAGACAATATCAAAATATTCTCAAAGAATGTCTGCACGTGAACGGGTATGACTGACGTTTAAAAGAATGGTTGAGCATTGAGGGAAATATTCCTGATGTTTGGTTGGGTTTTTATTGAAGGGCGTTGGATAAGAAGAAGATCACTTGTCTCTGGTGAATTTGAAGCTTCAGCCGTTAGCCGCTTAGCTTAGCATAGCTATCCGGTTTTGGTATTTGGTGATATCAGGACAGCAGGAAGTCAACATATCTTCCATTACAGACTGAAAACCAGTCTGTTTGGCTTGTACCACACCCTGAAGGCGACACACACTGAAATGACCTCTAACCCTAACCCAACACTGACATTGTTTTGCCGCCAGGAGGGAGGGGCTTCTTTTGTACCAGAGGTCAACATGTCATGGAAATCCTCCTTCTGATTGGCTGTGGGTTCTGTCTCACTTACCTACACTGCAAAAAGTATAAAGCGGCTTTCACACCAGCGCTTTTCCCTTTCTAGCTCCGTGCTAGAGCTTTTCTGGTTCAGCTCCGGTTTCCCTTTTCAGCTCCCGCTCTGTTCACACCACTCAGAGCCGGGATGGTGCTGCCGCTGCTGTGTCATGACCTCACCGTTTACATCGCTGATTTGCTCCCCAACGGCGCTCACAACAACAACAACAACAACGGGGGATCTGCGTCGGGTCGATGATCGTGTTGCTTTTAATCATACGAAGCCAGATTAAATTAAATAACGACTTCTCCAACCTTATACTTTTCTCCAGAGTGCCGTGGTTCATTGTTTATTAATGTGTTTCATTTAGCGACCGCTGCAGTGCTGGCTGCTCTTCCACGAGTTTATTCTCCCGTTAGCTCCGGGTTAGCTCACACGGCTCTAAAGTATTCACTGTCTGACTGTCACACAAGCAGCTGATACATATCCCCAGTTCCCCTTAAGTGAATGTGTGTCAGTCTGAATTGACGCTGTTTGGCATCACAACGCTGTTATGAAAGTTTCTCTGGTATAACATGGGTGATGTTAGCATAGCAACCGAAGCTAAACTGACTACTTGCTAAGCCGTTTTCTGCAGGCACATTTTACCGGCGTATTTTTCATTATGATTCTACTTGTGATAGTCGGACATGACAACCTGTGCAGCCCATGTATTGATTCCATCCGATAGCTGCTATAATAACAAACGTCTGCCTGCTCTCCACAATGATCAATAACAGTGAACGGATGGTCAAAGTAAGGTACAAATAAACAGAATCACACGAAGCCTGGTTAGTGTTGCCTGACTTTATAAAGTGTGTTTTTTATAAGTGTGTGGTTGCCTTCTAGTCACTTTGCTCAGCGCTACGGCTTGTAGGCAGGCATGACGAGACTCTTCAGTCGACCCATGTTCAGGGGAGGTGGGTTTAGTTTCCTGCACGCCTCGACGTAAGAGAGACGTATGCGACGCCGCCTCATAGCTCCGGAGTCTTGCTTCTAGACCGACAATTTTGGAGCTGGAAACGAACCGGATTCCGGAGCTAAGAGGCGGCGCCGCTGCGGTGTGAACAGGAAAAAACGGTACTTTTCAGCTCCAGCTCCGAGCCGGCCCTGAAAACGCGTTGGTGTGAAAGGGGCATAAATGTTCCTTTAGTTTCCCTTAGATCCAGCTGTGGACCGTTGGGCATTCGAGGTAAGGGTTCAAAGTTTCTCTTTATAGCTCCCAATCAGTTGGATAGCATAGCATAGCATAGCATAGCATAGCATAGCATAGCATAGCCCCCATAGAATGAGGGAAGGTTAACCATACAGTAGATGGTTCTAGGTACAACCCTTTTTGTTGAACCCTGTGTAAAAGGTTCTACCAGGAACCCAGAATGGTTTGTTCCACTTGAGTGAATCTGAAGGGCCATTCATGGTTCCTGTCGGCACCTTTGGTTCTCACTAATTAAAACACTGAAGTGTGAAATGTGCATTGTGGTTTGGGTTGGCCCGGGTTAACAGGCGGAGACTTTGGGAACGTAATGTACCTGAAAGAGGATGAAACATGACGGAGTAATAACACATTGTGATCTGTTTGGGATGTCTCGCTCACAGTGAGTCCATGCGAGCGAGAAGAAGCTAATCAAGTTTCTTATATTAACAATTTATCCATGCAACTTTCCCACAGAGCAACAGAGAGTTTTAGTGTCTTTCAGCTGCTTGTTTCGGTTGGTTTTTGACCTTATTTCAATCATTCTATCAATCCATTTAGCCAGCAGCTGTTCTCAACAACAACAACCTGAAGATCCTAAAGAAGAACACAGGTCGAGCTGCAGGTTCACTTATGTTGCAAGAAAAAGCTAAATAGGAACAGCTGATTTAGTACGAGTCAATGCTAATACTTTTCTACTTTTACTTGAGTAACATTTTGAATGCAGGACTTTTACTGTAACAGAGTATTCCTACACTCTGGTACTTCTACTTTTACTCAAGTACAAGACCTGAGTACTTCTACTTTTACTCAAGTACAAGACCTGAGTACTTCTACTTTTACTCAAGTACAAGATCTGAGTACTTCTACTTTTACTCAAGTACAAGATCTGAGTACTTCTACTTTTACTCAAGTACAAGATCTGAGTACTTCTACTTTTACTCAAGTACAAGATCTGAGTACTTCTACTTTTACTCAAGTACAAGATCTGAGTACTTCTACTTTTACTCAAGTACAAATCTGAGTTCTTCTACTTTTACTCAAGTACAAGATCTGAGTACTTCTACTTTTACTCAAGTACAAGATCTGAGTACTTCTACTTTTACTCAAGTACAAGACCTGAGTACTTCTACTTTTACTCAAGTACAAATCTGAGTTCTTCTACTTTTAGTTTAGTACAATATCTGAGTACTTCTACTTTTACTCAAGTACAAGATCTGAGTACTTCTACTTTTACTCAAGTACAAGATCTGAGTACTTCTACTTTTAGTTTAGTACAACATCTGAGTACTTCTACTTTTAGTTTAGTACAACACCTGAGTACTTCTACTTTTAGTTTAGTACAACATCTGAGTACTTCTACTTTTAGTTTAGTACAACACCTGAGTACCTCTTCCCCTCTGTTGGTCATATGTTGGTGTCTGCAGGATCCTGAGATCTTCAGCTTCCTGTTTGTTCAGCTCGGAGCTCCCAGGTGTCACAGAGGAATTTAGCTGAAGCTGAGAGCAGACAGCGAGGCAGACGGACAGGTAGGAACCTGAAGGAGAGCAGAGGAACACTGGAGACACTGAGAGGAGGAATACGTGGACAAATACTCAGTTACAGTAAAAGTCCTGCATTCAAAATGTTCCTCAAGTAAAAGTAGAAAAGTATTCTCATCAAAATATAGTGAAAGTAGCGACAGTAAAAGTAGTCATTGTGCAGATTGGTCCATTTCAGAATAATATATATGATATGTTTTATAATGATTGATCATGAAAGTGTTCTCAAAGCTGGTAAAGGTGCAGCTAGTTTGAATGACTTTGTATACTGCAGGGTAGCTTGTGGATTTACTCCAGGTGGAACTAAAGTCTGATTTAACACTTGGTTATATTTCACATCATTCATCCACATCTGTGAAGTAACTAAAGGTATTAAATACATGTAGTGGAGTAGAAGTACACCATGTACCTCTGAACTGTAGTGGAGTAGAAGAACACAGTAGCATCAAATGGAAATACGCAAGTAAAGTACAAGTACAAATATAAAATACAGAATAAAAAAGACATTTTAATTTAAATAAAAGTGTGAGTTTTAGACTATCGCTACCATGCTGCTGTATATCGGTCTGACTGTTATATATTGCATGACACCATACCACACACACACACACACACACACACACACACACACACACACACACACACACACACACACACACACACACACACACACACACACACACACACACACACACACACACACACACAGACTGAGCGTTGATGTGAGTTGGCTCCACAGGGGTCCTGGTTAACAGGTAAATATAAAACGACCCCCTGCTGTTTACGACCCGTTCTAATTAATCCGTTTTTCCTCTCGTTCTGTTTCTCTTCTCTCTCACTAACGTCATCAGCAGCGAGTCGTGAAGTCTTCAGATTTGATCGTTTTTAAGTTTCTGTCCTCACGTCAGCTTGTGGGTTTTAGTCCTCTCTTTCCATCTTCCACACACTCAGAGTTTATTAAGTATAACACATTCTCTCATCCACAGAGGACAGTGAATATATTATCTCCAGTTTAAATATCAGAAAGCAGAGGTTACAATAAACTATATTTATTATAACCTTGCACAAGTCAAGGCATGTAATAGTACAATGTGCACATTGTTACTTTAACTTCTGATGTGTTTATATAGTACAGTATATCTAGATTTCATTTGATCCGTTTAGTGCATTTTAACTTCTTGTGTTTAAATGAACATTGTGTATTTTATTAGCATGTATTCTATTTATCTGGAATGATATCCTCAAATGAAGCAACTGACCCCAAACCCAAACACTTTACGCTGGTGTGTGTGTGTGTGTGTGTGTGTGTGTTTCCGTGTGTGTGTCTGTGTGTGTGTGTGTGTGTGTGTGTGTGTGTGTGTGTGAGTGTGTATGTGTCTGTGTGTATGTGTGTGTGTGTGTGTGTGTGTGTGTGTGTGTGTGAGTGTGTGTGTGTGTGTGTGTGTGTGTGTGTGTGTGTGTGTGTGTGAGTGTGTGTGTGTGTGTGTGTGTGTGTGTGTGTGTTTATATGTGTGTGTGTGTGTGTATGTGTATGTGTGTGTGTGTGTGTGTGTGTGTGTGTGTGTGTGTGTGTGTGTGTGTGTGTGAGGCAGACAGTGCCCCCCCCATCAGTTCATTAGGCTAATAGAGGTGTCTGCAGTCACAGACGGCGTGAACCTCTCCTCAGGCTCTCTGATCCTCGGAGGAGACGGACGAGAAAACATGAACTAATAATGTAATAATTAAAAACATGAACTCATCAGATCTCATTGTTTTTCAGACAGTTTATAAATGTGTTATCTTCACGGCCATCTGTGTATATTCTTCTTTCTCTCTAACGCTGGTTTATTTATATTTCTATTTGAGATGTTTCTATTTTAGAATTGTTTTTTCTAGTCTCTTAATTTCTTATTATATCATGTCTCATGCTTTGTTTTGTTTTATGCTGCTTCAATGGAAACATTTCCCAATAAGGGATTTATAAAGTACATTTAGTTTTATCAATATATTTCTTTATGTTATTATAGTTTCTTAAAATAGTTTTCTGTGTGTTTAATTATTGTTTGCATCACGACACCAAGTCAGTTTCCTCTTATGTGTTAACCTACTGGTGATAAACCTGTCACACACACACACACACACACACACACACACACACACACACACACACATACACACAACACACAACACACACACACACACACACACACACACACACACACACACCACACACACACACACACACACACACACACACACACACACACACACACACACACACACACACACACACACACACACGTAGCCATCATGCTGCACAATACAGTCTAAACTTCAACCTGAACTCACGTCTGCTCACTTAAATGTAAATATATTTAACATGTTCATTAAAATGCTCCACTTTTTACTGTGATATCTGTTTCAAACAGTTACTTTATCACTTTATTTGTATTATTATTATTCTTTTCAATTCTAATTTATCTTTATTTTGTACCTGTTTTTAACTCTGACTATAAACGCCTGAAATAAAGTTCCATCTGATCTGATCTTATCTGGGCTCAAATGTTACCATGTTATAATAAACGCTGTAATGTAACATACTGAGCGCTTCTACTTTTTATATTTAAAGTTGCTGCTATTTTTTTAATACAATACTTTGCCTTCAAGTGAGTATCTAAGGACACACATGTTTGTACTCAGGCTGTAGTGCTACGGGGGCTAACATGTCAGTACGTTATATTAAACACTGTAGTATAACATCATAGTTATTCTGCATACTGAGTACTTTTTATATTTAAAGTACAAGCTGTTGATGCTTCTTTACTTAAATAACAAATTCAATACAAGACTTTGCATTCAAATAGAGTATTTAAGAACAAAAGGATGTGGTCTTTTAGTTAAGCTCAGGATCTGTGTACTTCTTCCCGTTCTCTAAACTAAACAGCTTTTTTAATGATGTCCATGTCCCTCTGAATGACGTCTCTATGTCCCGCTCATTCATCTCGTGTCTGAATGTTCCTCACCATGTTTCCTGTTAAAGACACTTCAGCAAACCGTCTCACTGAAAGAGGAAGGAGAGTTAATGCATGTTAACCGTGATTAAATGTTCCTCCGTTACGCACAAAGCCACTTCCTGTTCAGGTGACTCCAACAGTTCATTATGACATGAAAACATTTCAGCCCCATTTAGCATTTTTTAAGGAACTATTTCAACCCTTAAAAGGACATCTTTAGAGTCAAAGCACCAACAACAGTCAGGAATTGTAGGAATTATTACCTTTTTACCGAATGAATCACGCTTTACGGAGGACGATTAAAGCCACGTGAACTTTTTTTAGAGATTTGACCAAAAGTAATACATTTTTTTGAGTTCTGAGAAATATTTTGTACATGTGGCCTTATTCCTCTTCTGTTTCTGAGGCCTTTAAGTGTTTGTAAAACCTAATCTACTTCAAATAGGGTTTGGCAGCATGGCTCAACAGCGCCACCTAGCACACAGCCACTGTATGTGCGACTGTGCTACATGTATGACATTTGACGGGTGTATGTAGCACGTGGAGATGACCAAAAAAGTATATTGGAGCAATCCGTAAAAAACATGGACTTCCAGCTGAAATGCTGACTCACTCCTGCAGCTCTCAATAACTGGGAGGGTCAAAAGCACGACTTTTTTTCAGGTAAAGACACAAACAAAGACACAAACTTCATTTTATTTCATTGAAGTTTGCTGAAAGCAATTGTTGGCCACTGGGATCCTTTAAAACTGAAATGCACTTTATTCTAACTTTCCTTTTCTGTCCTGAAAAAAAAAGCACAATGGAAATTGAAGTAAAAACCTCCGCTCTGCATTTATAATATCCATAAAGAGTTATTTAAATGAACCCTAGAGAGAAAGCACAAACTGTGTATTGACATCCTGTATTAATGCATTATTTAAGTATTCATTTTAACACATGAATCTACTCTGATGGATCATTAGAGAAAATGACCGTAAAGCTTTAATTAACCAACGGCCTGTAATTGACGCCGTGATTTTATAAAATCACAGACGACGCTCTGACTCTCCACGTGTTGGCGAGACGGGAGAGAATGACTCCACACTGAGCAGGAGAGGGTTTTTATAAAGACTCTTTTATAGAGAACAAAATGGCATTATGTAAAAACGGGTTAATATTTAGAGGGTTACAGTTCTGAAAATGAATGAATATTTTGTAGTTTTTGTCAGGCAACTGCTTGGGCCCCCGGACCAGAAGGGGGCCCCCAAAGAAAGTAGATTAAGAAGGTCCACAGCAACGACAACATGAAACACCCTTTAATTTACTGCAACGACAAGTCGGGAAACCCCCTCAAGGGGCCCCATGCATAGCGCGCCGTAACATGCTGCTTCTTATTTAAGTTCCGTTGCCTTGCTCCGCTCCGGGGGGGGGGGGGGGGGGGGGGGGGGCTGTCGACTGTGCGTGGTGATGAAAAGCTGGTTCGAGGGGCCCCCAGTGAATTTTTGCCGAGGGCCCCCACCGACTCTAGACTCGCCAATACTGGACCCCCCCCCCCCCCCCCCCCCCACCTTCAAAACACAGACCAAACCTCACGTGTTCAGACGAGCTTTTAATGTGATGCCGTGTCTTTGTGATAAATGTGGTTTTATTGCTCGATTTTAATTATTTGGATATTTAACTAAATTAACTCTGAATTGTACATGAATTTCACAGCATTTCTTAAAGTAAATGTAGTATATTAAAAGGCTTTACCTTTACTCCCAGCGGCTCAGGAAGAAATCACTACGGATTATCAAAGACCCCCATCACCCCAGCCACAAACTGTTCTTTCTGTTGCCGTCTGGCAGACGTTACCGCAGCATCCTGGCAAGGACAAGAAGATTCGGAGACAGTTTCTTCCCGCGGGCAGTGAGACTGTTAAACAATTGAACTGTTGAAACAACATCAAACATTCAACTGCTACTCAGTAGTATGTATCTAATACCTAATATATATATATCATTCCAATAACTTGTATATAGACTCATACTGCACTATTCCACATCATAACTTTATTTCATTTTTATAACTATTACTATTTTTGTATTGCTCTTGCTCTTATTGTTATTATGTTATGTTATTATGTTGCATTGTTGGAGAAGCCTGTGACATAAGATTTTCAACTGCATAATTACTCTGTAGCTATGTCAGATTGACAATAAAGAACCTTGAACCTTGAACTTGGCTGTTTTAATAAACTGTAGGTTTTGTCCTTTCAGGTAACGAGAGGGAAATGTAAAGAACATCTGGAACTGCACAAACAAATTAAAAGCGTTAAAAACCAAAGTTGTTTTGTTCCTTTTTTTGTTTAAAACGATTGAATTATCAAAAAACACTGGCTTTTAAAAGGGTTGAAATGTTGAAATGGATTAACAATGTGATGCTAAGATGTATAATAATAATATTCTTTCCCTAAAGGTCCTCGAGAGACATCAAGCTTCTGTAAAATGGTTAAAACAAAAAATGCACTAAAGCAGAAATGAGATTTGATCTGGTTTGAAGATCCAAAAACAAAATGAAATATAGTGGCAAAGATCAAAGTTGATTTATTTCAATTAACAGAGCAAGTCCTGATCAATCGTTACCAGAATATCAATTGAGTATTTCAAAATGTTGTTAAATAAATCACAATTATGGCGTATATATAAGACTGTAAACTCCTGGAAATGTTGGAAACATTTAAAACTGACAGCAAGAAAAACAAAAATCCATCAGAGAATAAAAATCACAAGAACTGAAATTAATGAATGAATTGAACCCTGCATTTAACTTCCCTTGAATTATCACGAAAACTTCCAAAGTCATCTTTATGGGATAAAACTGAACAATTTACTCAATAGAATTCAGTATAAAAATATATAAAGGGACATATTCATGTATTTTCACACATAAGGCTTTGGTCTTTAAGGCTTTGAACTATTTGGGATATTTAACGACTATGAAAAAAAATATATAACATTTCCTTTCAGTGCCTTTTTACTATAAAAGTTTAAAAAGGGAGTACAAAATGTCAACTTGTTTATAAAATCAGAGCTTCTGCACGGACTCTTTATAGTGTACCAAAATACACACAGTTAAAAATAATGTCTTATCTTTGGTTCTCTAAACCTGATTTTCACCAAACTAAAAGGGTCCCATGAGGACGCCCTGAGGAACACCGTTGTTAATCACTTACGTATTTACCACGGTAAGACACTGGAAAAACCCTGAAAAGAAAAGTCTAAAATGAGAGACGCAGGGACGGCATTAAAGTCCAAGTTGTAGCTTATTCTCAAACGTCTCTGGAGGATGTCGTATTTCTGAATTGGACCCTGAAGGCATCATCTCCCTGGTTCCCTCCACAAAAAGCCAATGGGATTTTTCCATTGGCTTTTAAGCATGGCTGAATAGGCAACATAGCTAACTGGCAGACAGATGGCTAGTTAGCTACCTTGTTAATTATATGATGCTTTAATATAGTGCTGCTATGGATGTCGTATTTCTGTGTTGGTCCCTGAAGGAATCATCTCTCTGGTCCAATGGGATTCCTCCATGTGATTTTGGATTATGTCAGAAAATAATCTCTGTTTCAAACGAACGTTTCTGATTCTTACACGTTTAGTTCAGCAGGATCATCTCCACATATTAACACCACTTTATGATTTCTGACGTAAAAAGCTAACGCTAGGCTATAACAAACAACCAAAAACACCTTCAGAAAACCATTGACCTCCAGACCAGGAAGAGATGAACTCAAGTCCGTTTTGTTGCGTCACTTCTCTGCTTTAAAGTCAGTGTTCTTTGCAGTGAAGAAGTGTTTCCCTGCTTCCTGTCACATCATCTGAGTCCTGGGCATTGAGTCCTGCGGGTGGGGGGGGGGGTACCAGTGGGAGAAATTGTTCATGTACCCTGCAGAGTGACCCGGCGCTACTTTAGCCGCCATGCTAACGTCCCACAGCGAGGGGGGGGCGGGTGGGGGGACCAGGTTCTCCCCCGCCTCAGGACCACATGGACCGTTCTTCATTATCTTCTTGTATTTAGACCGTTTGTTCTGGAACCAGATCTTCACCTGCAGGAGGAGAGGAAGAGGGGGGGTTAGAGGTCATCTACTTTATTTATATAGAGGGGAGAAGTACTCAGATCTTGTACTTGAGTCAAAGTAGAAGTACTCAGGTCTTGTGCTTCAGTAAAAGTAGAAGTACTCAGATCCTGTACTTGAGTAAAAGTAGAAGTACTCAGATCTGGTACTTGAGTAAAAGTAGAAGTACTCAGATCTGGTACTTGAGTAAAAGTAGAAGTACTCAGATCTTGTACTTGAGTAAAAGTAGAAGTACTCAGATCTGGTACTTGAGTAAAAGTAGAAGTACTCAGATCTGGTACATGAGTAAAAGTAGAAGTACTCAGATCTTGTACTTGAGGGAAAGTAGAAGTACTCAGGTCTTGTACTTGAGTAAAAGTAGAAGTACTCAGATCTGGTACTTGAGTAAAAGTAGAAGTACTCAGATCTTGTACTTGAGTAAAAGTAGAAGTACTCAGATCTTGTAATTGAGTAAAAGTAGAAGTACTCAGATCCTGTTCTTGAGTAAAAGTAGAAGTACTCAGATCTTGTACTTGATTAAAAGTAGAAGTACTCAGATCTTGTTCTTGAGTAAAAGTAGAAGTACTCAGATCTTGTACTTGAGGGAAAGTAGAAGTACTCAGGTCTTGTACTTGAGTAAAAGTAGAAGTACTCAGATCTGGTACTTGAGTAAAAGTAGAAGTACTCAGATCTTGTACTTGAGTAAAAGTAGAAGTACTCAGATCTTGTAATTGAGTAAAAGTAGAAGTACTCAGATCCTGTTCTTGAGTAAAAGTAGAAGTACTCAGATCTTGTACTTGATTAAAAGTAGAAGTACTCAGATCTTGTACTTGAGTAAAAGTAGAAGTACTCAGATCTTGTACTTCAGTAAAAGTAGAAGTACCAGAGTGTAGGAATACTGTGTTACAGTCAAAGTCCTGCATTCAAAATGTTCCTCAAGTGAAAGTAGAAAAGTATTCTCATCAAAATATAGTGAAAGTAGCGACAGTAAAAGTAGTCGTTGTGCAGATTGGTCCATTTCAGAATAATATATATGATATGTTTTATAATGATTGATCATGAAAGTGTTCTCAAAGCTGGTAAAGGTGCAGCTAGTTTGAATGACTTTGTATACTGCAGGGGAGCTTGTGGATTTACTCCAGGTGGAACTAAAGTCTGATTTAACACTTGATTAGATTTCACATCATTCATCCACATCTGCAGCCACAAAATAGATAATGATATGTTTGTGAATTTGACCGTCAACATACCTTTAGACCGTATCTAAGTATATATCTGTAGTTTATCTCAAACACGTATCTGTGTGTCTGAAATCTCCTCTGTGGTTAGTTTCGCTTCACTTGACTTCTTGTAAATATAATTGGCATGTTCTCTGTTTGCAGAGCACGTTGCTCAGACATGCATCAATAATAACAATTACTCACATTAATACTGACAGCGCGGCAGAGGAGAAACAAACAGAGAGATCAAATAAAAGGTTATCTGGGAGTTATTATAGGAGTTTATGGTGCAATGAAGATATTTGATTTTCTGAAATAAAATCTAATTTCAGACGTAATTGAGTTTAAATACGTGGAATAAATGATGCACGTTGACACGCAGCTTTAAGAAGAGGTCGTGCAGTTTCATTTAATCACCACTCTATTGTTCACTGACGTCCGTCACAGCTGTTAGAAATCAAATCAAACGAGCACTCCATAAATAATAAATGCAGCTGTAATTACACCGCATCAGGCCTTTTATAAATACATGAACCCTCCACAAGTTCAACTCTTTCAATGTTTTCTTGTGTCCCCTAAACCTAAAAACTACGGTGGCCCACAGGTGCAAACGTAACAACGAACCAGAACTCTTCCATCAGGAGGAGCAGCTTCAGAAAGGATGCAGATATAAAAACCCAAAGGTTCCACATGAAGAAACATCTTCAGCAACTTGACAACACATTCAGCTTTTAGAGAACATTCAGCAACTTGAGGAGACATGCAGGGAGACCAGGGGACACTAAAGAGTGACGCACACAGCTGGGAGAC